>NC_071531.1:115286858-115351352 GCF_026979565.1 Vidua chalybeata | reverse complement strand
TCCATCCATCCATCCATCCATCCATCCATCCATCCATCCATCCCTCATCCATCCATCCATCCATCATCCATCCATCCATCATCCATCCATCCATCATCCATCCATCCATCCATCCATCCATCCATCATCCATCGCCTCCCATGGGCACACAGGCACCCCATGATCTGCAATCACAGCCTCCCACTGCCCACCCAGGGTGTGGTCCCATGGTCCCACAGGCCACTTACCACTTCCACGACCATCTCCTGGCGCAGGAACCTGCGGAGCGGAGCCTGGAGCTGTGGGGACAAGGAGAGTCGTGGGTGGGAAGCCACTGCGGGGAGCTTTGTGGCCTTCGTCCCTGCCCCTGCATCCCCCAGCTCAGAACTGGGACCCCAGCCCCTTCCCAAACCCCCAGGGCCCACCAAGACCAAATGATAATGGGGAAAGCGGGACATGGAGGGAAAACAAGTGACCCAGCCCGGGGTGACCCGAAAGAGCAGAAATGAGGACATTTTGTGGAGAAGGAAAGAGTGCCCCCATCCAAGGACCCCCCCACGTACGTCCTCCATCCCTTCGATGTGGACTCAATCTCCTGCACGATCCGGGCGTTCCTCTCCACCTCCTCCGCGCTCTTCATGCCCTTGTTGATCCTCTCGCCACCTGCTTGATGTTGCGCTGGGCGTCGATGAGGAAAGGGTGGTCGGGGTGGTCCTCTGGCGTGTGCTTCAGCAGGTCCTGCCGCGGGGACAGAGCCGGGCTGTCACCTCTGGCAACGCCTGGACACTGGCACTGTCACTGCCCCAGCCCCTCCCACACTGCTCTGGCTGCTGGGGATGGAAACCGGCGCCGAGGAGGGGGTGGACGTGTCCAGCAGAAAGGCTGAGGGTAAGGGGACCATGGTGGGGCGGGGCAGCGGGGTGACTGTCCTCAGAGTGACCAGGAGGGCAGAGCCATGTGCACACCTGGGGATGCCAGCTTTGTGGCAAGGGGTGGGGAAAGGGGTCAGGAGAGACCTGAGAGCCCTGAAAGCTGAGTGGAGGCGAGGAGGATCCGTGGCCTCTCCCCGCTGCTGGTGTGACACGGCCACCACAGTGTCACCCACCTTCACCAGCAGCTCGTATCGCGGGATCCTCTGCACAGGCTTGATCATCAGGTCGGACAGGGCCTGCTTCTCCTTGTTCTCCCGCATGCTTTGCTGCAAAACACCCGTGAGGGTCAAGGATGGGCCCCTTGGTGGGACACAGCAGGGACACAGCCTCCCACTAAGCCAGGATCACCCATTTTGGTTTGGGGTCCAAACTTCCACACCGTCCCGAGCGATTCCGGTTCATCCCAACTGACCCTCTTTGCAACAAAACCAAGAAAGTGGGGGCGAAATTCCCAGTCTGGCAATAAATGTACTCCCATTAACTCCCATCGTGCCAGGATCTGTGGAGACAGAATCAGGACCCACCTCCAGGAACTTCATGAAAGCCGGCCGGGCTTCCTTGGCGATCCTGACGGCATCCTTGGCGTTGAGGAAGTTATCAATGTAGGCAGAGTAGATGTTCACCAGCACATCCTTGGAGAACTGGGAGGGGGGGAAACAGGGCTAGATCCATCATGGATCATGGGCATACCGGGAGAGCCTGGAAGAAGCTGCCCCAGGGTTAACTCTGGCTCTGGGCTGGCGCAGGGAGGGCTCACCCGCTGTCCGCCCACCTCGATTTTTCAGCCCTGACGTTTGTGCTCCCGAGGCAGAAACGCGGAGCTGCAGAGCCAGCCGGGAGCAGCAGCTCCCACCCTTATGCTAAGCAGACAGCAGGCCTGGAGATCGTCTCCTGTTCTCCATCCCAGGCCTGCTTGCCCCATCCTTTCATCACTCCCTGCCTCCTGCTCCGAAACCTCTGCTCTGGGGCCGTGCCCAGGAGCGGGCACACCCGCATTCCCGGGGGGAATCGCCCCGCCGGGACCTACCGACTGCACCAGGAGGTCGCCCACTTTCTGCTTCTCGTGCCAGTTCTGCACGCAGTCGTGGATCTGCTCCAGGAACTGCTCGTGGTGCTCCAGCAGCTCGGGGATCTGGTCGAAGATCTCATCCACCAGCGAAGGGTCGCACAGCAGGGAGTTCTCCGGCTGCTTCAGCGGCTTCATGTAACCCTGCGGGCAAGCAGAGGATCCGTGGAGGCTTCCTCTCCCTCCCCAGACAGTTTGGATCTCTCAGCCCATGTGAATACGGGGATGGATGGCACCCTGCAGCCGGGGGTTCCTCCAGGGGATGCTGGGCTGTGGGACCTGCCAGCAGGACCAGACAGGTTTTGCAACCCAGCCTCCCTGGGTGCCACCGCACTCAGCAAATCCCCACAGCTGTGTGGGGAGGGGGACACGTCTGCTCAAGGAACCTGCATGGAACAGGATCCTCTGTCCCAGGCCTTCAGAGCCATCTTTGCTGCCATGAGTCTTCACCACCTCCATCTGCCTGACCCAGCTTGGAAATCACAGCAACACGACCCCGGGATGCAAATGCCGGAGTGCTCCTGATGGGATTTAGGGTGTTTGGAAGCAGGAGGGGCTGGATCAGCAGGATGCATCCACTGGATGCCCTAGACCACCACACAATGGCCAGCAAGCAACACTCAGGGCCAGCAGGTCCTCAGTGAGGCTGGGTGGGTGGCTCTGCTATGAAACCCCTTTCCTCTATCCATGGGGCAGACCTGCAGAGCGGAGGAGTGCCACTGGAATGGGAGAGATGGATTTGCAGGGGACACAGCAGGATGTGGAAGGTGTTCTGAAGCCTTGCCACCCCCTCAGTCTGAGCAGTACAGTGTGCTGGTGGCTTTCAGGATGTGTGGAGGACCACGGAGCTGAGCTTTGAGGACAGGACCCATCTCCAGTGGCTTCAGACCTCTCCAAACAAGCGGGCAAAGGAGTCATCCCCCAAGGATCAGGTTCCTCAAGCTGATGCCAGGTATCTCGTGGAGACCCAAGTTAGAAGGACCAAATCCATCCTGAGGCTCCTAACCCCCTTCACCTGCCTACTGTGTCCAGCACCTCCAGCAGGAGCTGGGATGGACTGTGCCATGCATCCCGTGCTTGCCACACTGGGCAGAGGAGCACGGAGACAGCCCTTGCTGCAGCACACAGCGACAGCAGCACCACCTGGCTTGGCTGGAAGATGGTGCTCCAGGGTGGTGTCTTTGTCCCATGCTAAGTGCCACCAAGCCACGTCAAGGATCTGAGCAGCTGGGACAGGGAGCTGAGGACACCTGGAGCCCTCTGATCCCTTCCAGAAAGCCAGGTACCCTCCAGTGGCACTGTGTCAGGACAGGTCCCATGGACAAGAGCTCCCACCTGCGTCCCTCCCACCTGAGAGGATGCACAGACCATGGGACAGACTGTCTCCATGCCAAGACCAGCAGGGACCAGCCCCAAAGCCTGTACAGCTCCCCCCAGAATCAGCCCCAGAGCCAGGGTCCTCTTGCCCCTCAAAGCCAAGGTCTGCACTGGCAGCAGCAGTCCTTCCCCCCCTGCAGCACATCTGTGTCCACCGTGGGGGGACACTGTGGGGCATTTATGGGAAGAGCCCACGGCAGTGTTGGGATGGAGTGTCCCATGCCCTTGAGGACTGTCACAGAGGTCCCACAGGCACTGCTTTTGCAGAGCTCGCAGTTTGTGGACAAGCCACACCTCGGCCAGGTGACGTCTGCAGGGCGTTGACCATCATTAACCTGCTGAAACACCTTCATTAACATCTGAAACGTGGGGTGGACCCTCGGGCCAGGCTGCTCCAGGGGGTTTGGAACCAGCTCAGCAAAAAAGCCTGAGAAAAACCTTTGGCTCGGGTCTGCAGGTGATGATCCGAGCAGGAAACGGGAGCACGAGGGAACGGGGGATTTCAGGGGTCCCCCATCACGGCAGGGCCATCGGGAGATGGGGTGCAACACGAGGAGGAGCTTTTGGAAGGCAAGCAGAGCCAGAGACTTGGGGACACGCTACGTGCCAGGTGACAACACACTGGGAATGTCACAGGCTCGCTTCGGGCATGGAGGAAACTCCCACACCGCCGTTCTTGACACCGCTGTCACAGCGCTCCCACGTCTGCTCCTGCTGTCCCCAACATCCCACCCTGCCACCCCAATCCTCCCCGGTGCCACGGAGCTCCCGGCACAGCCCCACAGGGGCTCCCACCTGGGGTGACCCCGCTGCCCACCCCGTGCCGCGCTTTGGGGTGTCACACCCCGTGCCGTGCCACCTTACCTGCATCAAGGTGCGCAGGGACTCCACGTAGGACTGCTCGGTGTCCAGCAGGGTCATGATGACGTGTTTCCTCATGTCCTGCCCGGGGGGGAGAGACACACGAGTGTTTTGGGGTGACCCGGGGCGGCGGAGCTGCGCGCCGGCGGTCGGGGCCGGCGCTGGGGCTGGCTGGGGAGGCTGAACACCGGAGGAGCCCGGCTGGCGTCCAGCTCCCCTGCGCTGCCTCTCCACCCCGATGGAGGAATCCGGGAGGATTAGGAAGTACATGACACCGAGCGCACAGACGCCTGGTTTCCTCCGCGGCCGCGTCAGGAGCCCGCCCTGGAGCTCACAGCCCTACATGGGTCGGTGCCGGAGCCCTCTGGCTCTCCAGCGGCTCCGCTCCGAGCGGACCCGTAGGAATTCGCCTCCCGCCCAGCACCCCGGGCACCCTGGGGCTGGGCTGTGGCCCACGGGAGGCGCATCCGTGGGGTGGTGGCGGCACGGGGGGCTGGCCCTGTGGGATGGGCCGCCAGCCTTAGCAAGCAGATGGGTCGGGGTCTTCTTGCTTGTGGGGCTCAGGGACCCCTCTTGTGTGTGCACTCCCTGTAGCTCAGCCCGGGGCCCAATGCGCCGGAGCCCAGGGCACGGGACACGCCAAAAGTTTTGGGTGTGAGATGTTCCTAAGGCTCTGAGTGCAGAGTTCTGGGTATGAAATGCTTCAAGGCTGCTGGCTGGGAGACACCCCAAGAGATTTCGGTGGCAGATGTCCCAAGGCAGATGCCCTGGCCCCAAACGTTTTGGATGCAGAAATGCTCCAGAGGTGCAGTG
This sequence comes from Vidua chalybeata, assembly GCF_026979565.1. Lineage (NCBI taxonomy): Eukaryota > Metazoa > Chordata > Aves > Passeriformes > Viduidae > Vidua > Vidua chalybeata. Next base: position 115,346,324 of record NC_071531.1, on the reverse strand, counting down.
ATACCCCGGAAGTTTTGTGTTTGGATACACTCCAGAGATTCTGGGTGCAGAGACACCCCGAAATTTTTGCATGTGAAGGAGAGACTCCAGGTGCAGAGATATCCCAAAAGCTTTTGGTGCAGAGATGCCCTGGGTGCACAGATACCCCAAAGGTTTTGCATGTGCAGAATCTCCAGAGACCCTGGGTGTGAGACACCCAAATGTCCTCAGTCTGGTGGGATGAGCCCCTGTCCCCTGGACACGTGGGGCCGTGTCCTCCCTAGTGGGGACACAATGAGCTGTGAAAGCTGCTCTGGAAGAAGTTTGACCACCCTCACCATGGTGAGGATGGAGAGAGCATGGAGAGGGAGAGAGCATGGGGCATGGAGAGAGGCCACCATGCCCCTCGTGGTCGTCAGGGAGCAATGGAGAGGGATCCTGGCCAGATCCCGCTCTAGGACAGAGCTGTGCCTCAGTTTCCCTGCTCCCCACCAGGCTGCTGATGGAACCAAGCATGGAGGAAACTCTTGTCTAGAGCCAAATACTGGTGACGGGTCCAAGGCTTTCCAGGAATCAGGAAACCATGGTGATATTGGGAACACCAGCTGAGACCTCCCCACTCAGTTAGAGAGCTCATAAACACTCTCACTGCTGGATTAATTTGTTGCAATTACAGACGGATGGGCACTCACTGGAGGATGGAGCTTAGGGGAATCTGATGCCCCAAACTGCCTCAGTTTCCCCAACCCTCACCCAGCCTGTAGTTCCCTGCTGGTCCTTTTTTTCCCTGGAGCTGTCCCGGCTCAGCACCAAAGGGAAGGGTCAGGCCCAGGGGGCTGCACAGGCTCAGCTGCACCAGCAGCTGGGGATTTGCAGCAGCAGGGACACGCAGGATGAGGCCCAACTGTTGGCAAGAGGGTTTTTTTCCCCTGTTAGAGCACCACTATTACCCCGGCAGGGCAAATTCCCACTGGGATGAGCAGAGCTGGGAGAAAGGCACCATCCCAGCAGGGCAAAGCCATCCGTGGGCAAAGGCAGGACGTGCCCCGCTGCACTCCTTACCCCAGCAAAGCCTCTCCGCTGGGGGGGCTGAAGATGCTTCAGTCTCCATCTGCTCTCCCTGGGGACGCCCCCACCTCACCTTGGCCTCATCCTGCCTCCCCCGGGACGCTCAGCACCCTCGGGATCAGCCCCTGCCGCCCTGGGAATCGGGGTATTTCCCACCAGCTGACGCCTCCGCCGTGTAAATCAGCACGGGGGGGGGGTGGGGGGGCGGTGGCAGCGATGGCTTCAGCCCCCCCATCACCCTCTCCGGGCGGGAGCACCCCCCCCCCCCCTCCCCGCGATCCAGAGAATCCCGGGGGTGCCGAGCCGAGGATGAGGATGAGGATGGAGGCACCGTTGCCACGGCAATCGCGGCGCAGACCCCACAGGTGCCGGGGTTCTGCACACACGTGCCCAAACGTGACGCATCCATGCGCCCCCACCTCACCCCCGCACCCCATCGGCGACCCCCCACCCCCCGCCCCAGCCCCGGGACCCCTTTTGCCATCATCACCTCGGTGCCGCCGCGGCTGCCGCAGCCTTTCTCCGGCGGCTCCTCGGCCGCGCCGCTGAGCCCGGAGGTGGCGAAGGCCGCGTCGATGCCGTCCCCGATGTCTCGCATGTCCTCCAGCGCGATGGTGAACTGCGCCAGAGTCCTCACCATCTGCAGCATGCGGGTCCCGGGGTCGGTCCGTCCCACGCGGCCCAAGGAATCGCGCAGAAATTCCCTCTCTGTCCCTCTCTATCCCCAGGTGTCCGCCCCGAGCCGGAACGCTGCGCCGGGATGCGGCGGGGAGGGGAATAAAAGCCAGGCGCTATTTATATCGCCGGGCTCCGGCGTGGATGTGGAAGTACCGGGGATGTACGGAAAGCGCTCCCGCAGAGCGGCAGCGGGCTGCGAGGCTGCGCCTGCGTCCGTGGCCACGCGAGGGTCCCCGGCCCCCGGAGCTGGCCAGGCACGGGCGGGAGGCAGAGCCGTGCCCACGCAGACACGCGCGGATGCGGGCAGGGCCGGATCCCGCCGAGGGATGCTGCTGGAAAGGCTTTGCCCAGGGAGGATGCTGGGGGGTTGGGGCGGGGGGGGAGCTGATGCTTTCTCGGGGCCTGTGAGTTTTTTTGGCGAAGGGGGACGCACGGGTGATGCTGGGCTGCTCAGCATCCTTAGGGGCTCCATTCCTGTGAGTATCCCCCTCCTTGACCTTGCAGGAAGGGAAACTGAGGCACGCCCCCTTTCTCCCCACGGCATCATCACCTCAGCACCCACAGCCCTGCTGGCCGGGTGATGCATCCTGCCCAGATCTGTTTGTAACGCTCCCCTCCTGCTTCGTTAATTAAATCTAATTAGCCGCTCACCCCGTTTCCACAGCAACGGCGTGCAGCAGGGCTGCATCCTCTCGTTGCAGCCAGTAAATTTCCTCTTGGAAGTGAGGATGACGAGCATCCCACCCCGGGAAGGGCGCGCGGCAGGGAACGGACCACTCGGGGCAGGTAATGGGAGCTGCAGGAGCTGTCAATGCACGCAGGGATCAGCGAGGAGGGAACGCTAATTGCAACCAGGTAACCAGGCTGCTCTCAAGGCAGCAGCAGCATCCCACAGCTGCAGTGCCCTGGTCATCCCAGCTGTTGGAATGCTGGGTTTATTTGGTTTGCAATCCCGGATCTGCTTGGGTTGCAGTCCTGAGATCTTCTGGGATCCAATCCCAGACCCATTTCTGCTGTAATCTCAGATTCCTTTAGGCTGCCATCCTAGAACCAGTTTTGTTGCAAGCTTGGATCCATCTGCATTGCAATTCCAGAGCCATCTGGATTGAAAACCTGGGCTGTTCTGAGCTCCAATCCCAGTTTCATTCTGGTGGTAATCCCAGACACATTTGGGCTGCAATCCCAAACCCATCTCAGTTGCAATCCTGGGCATATCTGCATCGTAAAATGGGATTCATCAGGGATAAAATCCCGGGCTCTGCTGGAATCCTATTGCAAACATGTTTCTGTTGCAATCCCTGTTTTATTTGGGTTCCAATTCCACATCCATTTGGGTTCCAATCCCAGAACAAAATGCATTGCTAATCTAGGTCCATCTGGATTCCAGTTCCAGACCCTTCTGTTTGCAGTCCTGGGTGCTGCTTTTGGGTTGTAATCCCAAATCCACCTGGATTGCAAGTCCAGGCCCAGCTGGGCTGCAACACTCTGGGTTGCTATCCCAGACCCATTTATTTGCCATCCTGGGCCCCATCTGTGTTGGAATCCTGGGCCCATTTGGGTTCCAACCCCAGACCCATCCAGCTGTGATCTCAAACCCATTCCTTTGCAATTCCAGAACTATTTGGGTTGCAATCACAGACCCACCAAGGATTCAAACCTAGGTCCAGCCGCATTGCAATCCCAAATCCATCTGTGCTGCAACCCCAATCCCATTCCTTTTGCAATCCCTACCCCATTCCTGTTGCAATCTCAGACCCAACAGGGAAGCCAGCCTGGGTCCATCTGCATGGCAATGCCAGATCCATTTGGGCTGCAATCCCAGAACCACTCCTGTTGGAATCCTGGACCCACCTGGCTCGCAGTTTTGGACCCGCTTGGCCTGTAACCCCAGATCCATCTGGGCTGCACTCCCAGTCCAATTCCTCCTGCAATCCCGGACCCAGCAGGGATGGAAACCTGAGTCCAACCACATTGCAATTCCAGGTTCATCTGAGCTGCAATCCCAATCCCATTCCTCTTGCAATTCCAGGTTCATCTGAGCTGCAATCCCAATCCCATTCCTCTTGCAATTCCAGTTTCATTTGAGCTGCAATCCCAATCCCATTCCTCTTGCAATCTGGGACCCACCAGGGATGCAAACCTGGGTCCAACTGCATTGCAATCCCCAATCCCTCTGGTTTGCAATCCAATCCCATTCCTCGGGCAATCCCATCCCCACTCCTCTGGCAATCCCATTCCCATTCTCGGGCAATCCCATCCCCACTCCTCTGGCAATCCCATTCCAGTCCTCTAGGCAATCCTATAATCCCAGCCCCACTCCTCTGGCAATCCCATTCCATTCTCTAGCAATCCCATCTAGTTCTCGGGCAATCCCATTCCCACTCCTCTGGCAATCCCATTCCTGTTCCTTGGGCAATCCCATTCCAGTTCTCGGGCAATCCCATCCCCACTCCTCGGGCAATCCCATCTCCACTCCTCGGGCAATCCCATTCCCGTTCTCGGGCAATCCCATTCCCAGTCCTTGGGCAATCCCATTCCCACTCCTCGGGCAATCCCATTCCCTTCTCGGGCAATCCCATCCCCACTCCTCGGGCAATCCCATTCCCACTCCTTGGATAATCCCATTCCCGTTCCTCAGGCAATCCCATTCCCGTTCTCGGGCAATCCCATCCCCACTCCTCGGGCAATCCCATTCCTGTTCTCGGGCAATCCCATTCCCGTTCCTCGGGCAATCCCATTCCCGTTCCTCGGGCAATCCCACTCCCATTCTCGGGCGATCCCATTCCCGTTCTCGGGCAATCCCAGCCCCACTGCAGTCCGGTCCCTGCCCGGTTCAGCCCCAGCTGGCCCCGGCGCTGCCGTGACCCTGCGGCTCCGCCCGCAGCACCGCCCCGAGCCCTCCCCCGGCACCGCCCGTCCCCGGGGCGAGCAGGGCGATCCCCGCATGGCAGGAGAGCCTTCCCCACTCCCCGATCGCCACCTTTGGCTCAATCCCTTCATCCAGCCCAGCGTGTCCCGGGAACACTGCAAGGAGACTCTCCGCTGTCGGCTGGGGAGGCTGCGCTTCTCCCAACCCCTCGGGATGTGAGGGAGGACGGCTGGGGAAGGGTTAAACCCGTCCTGCCCGGCGGAGGGAAGCAGCGGGGCCGAATCCCGCTGTGCTGTCGGGGGCCCGGTGGGGGTCACCTCTCCATCACCCGGGGATGCAAACCCCGGAGCGATGCGGCCGGCCGAGCCCGGACCCCCCTGCGAGCGGCCCGCAGCCCACAGGAAATTCCTGGGAGTGTTTGGCCACTCCAACAGCGCTGCCTATTTTTAGGGCTGTCTAAAATATGAGCCGGTTATTTTTAGCAGCGCGGCTCTTTGTAAACACCTTTAGATTTCCTTTCGGACCAGCCCCTGTTGTGTGGTTTTTTTTTTTTTTTTCCCCCAACCTGAGCGTTTCCTCCCCCAAAACCCCAAATCCTCTTGGGAAACGCGTGCCAGTTCCTTGGGATGGAGCCAAGGGACTCATCCCCCATCCCAAGGCTTGTGCCAGCGTGGCAAAATGTTCCTGAAAACCCAAAGATGGAGAGGAACCGGCACTGGGGGTTTGGGGGTGATTCAGCAGCACCCCAAACCTGGGATGGGGGCCAAGGAGAGGCTTTTCCCCCCAGCTTTCCCTCTGACACTGGAAATACAACCCTGAAGAAGAATGGGAACTCTCCCATCTTGATTTATTTTCTTTTTTAATTAGGCTCAGGGGGCAACCCCATCATTTTGCTTTTCCCTGCGCAGGAATATCGACGCAGGAGGAGTTTGAGCATCCCCAGGGATTTTAAAACATCCTAAAATATTTGGGAAAAGGCCATGGTATATTGTGTCCTGCCTCCACCCCCGCAAACAAAGAGGCATCGATGGAGGAAAGTCCTAAAACATCCATTTTTTAAACAAACAAAGGCCAAAGGGAGAGTAGGAATGTACATTCCATGAGGGATCACACAGATTCTGGCCCTTGAGCCCGGGCTGAGGCCGTGCACACATCAGTGCATGGAATGATGATGTTTCCAGCCTCTCTGAGGACTCCCCCCACTCTCCCAAACCCTGGTGATTGCCTCGTGCTGTCACCACCACTGTCTGGGATGCTAAAATCACATCCCATGGGAAGGGGGATCTCTGCATCCCCAGAGATCATCCCAAAATTCCCACAGCACTCAGTGTTTCTCCTTTTCTTTGGTGTAATGAGTTGTGCCAGCACCCAGCCGTAACCTGAGTGAGCTGCAGCAGGGATTTTGTCCCTGAGACCCTCTACTGGGGCAAAAAATATCCAGATTTAGGGGGGGAAAAGACCACTTTGGGAGTGGGATTTGCTGCTCAGGGCCTTCCTGCAGCTGCTGAAGGAGGAGTTAACCCTGCCTCAAGCAAAATTATTCCCACCCCTCCAAAACACGCCAAAATTTTAAGAGTAAATAAGTACAAGTTGTTTTTTCCTTCAATTACAGCTCAGCTCATGATTCTCTAGGGCGTCACAGTGGGGTTGTGCTAGGAGCTACCTGAATCTTGGCACCTCCTTGAAACCAGCATTCCCAGTTTGAAAGAATCTGCAATTTCTGCACCTTTTCTTTCCCTGTATGCTTGTTCCCAGGGTAGATCCCACTAGAGGGAGCTGGGACATAGTGGGAGCCACTGGTCCACGGGGACAGTGCACGGTGAATTCCCAAGCTTAACAATTCTAACACATCCTCAGCTCTATTTCCACCAAAACTCCAGAAAGAAAAGGCTTGGAAATTAACTGGACCTGCTTCCATCCATCCCAATGCAATGAGCAAACACCTCTGCAACACGCTGGCATGTAAAACTTCCTTGTGCATGCAGAAAAGCCCCTGGCTGGCACCATCTCCCAAAACAGGATGATGCTATTCCATCCAAGCCTGTATTGCCTCAATCACTCAGCCTCTGTCAGGAAATCACTCGGGGGAAAAAAAAAAAAAATCACATTCTGTCCTCTTGGGAAGTATTAAAGCCAGAGGTTGGATTGAGCTCTGTAGGGTTTTCTAACCTAAGCAGCCTGTCCCTTGGGATCAGTGATGCCCTGCCCTATGTCCCACAAGTGCCATAAAGTTGGGGGATGGCAGCCACTGCCATCCCTGGGTACCAATCACCACCATTCTATGGTGCCAGTCACCTTTTTGGGATATCAGCCCATCCCTGGATACCAATCACCACCATTCTATGGTGCCAGTCACCTTTTTGGGATATCAGCCCATCCCTGGGTACCAATCACCTCCATTCCACGGTGCCAGCCACCTTTTTGGGGCACATCAGCCCATCCCTGGGTACCAATCTCCTCCATTCCACGGTGCCACCACCTTTTGGGACAAATCCCATCCCTGGGTACCAACCACCACCATCCCCGAGCACAAGTCACCTCTTTTTCCAGGTGTCACCTCATCCCTGTCTTCCAATCCCTCCCTTCCTGCTACTAGCCTCTGACCTCTGAATAACAGCCAACCATCCCTGGGACCTCCAGGTGCCGGGGAAGCCACTGCCATGGGAACAGGAGGACCTGTGGCACAGAAGAGGGGCCGTGCCCGAGCCTGCCCGACGCCGCAGGGAATCACATCCGGGGCTGCATTCCCTCCCTGCCCAGCCTCTCCCTGCTCTCCCACGGGTAAGGAAAGTCCGAGCTGCCCTCCAAAGAGTAACTTCTTGAGAGGAAATAAGAGCATAAATCAGCAGCTCTGATTCAGCCCTGCTTCAGTTACTAATAATATTCCCGTGTTTATTCGCAGGCCCGGGGCTGGAGATGTTTGCTTTTCCCTCCGCCGTGGTTTTTCCCAGGCTCCCAGCTCACAGAGGAGCATTGATTTGGTCAGGGATGCTCCCATGGAGAAACCCGGCAGCACCACCCCCTCTGGGATGAGGAGGAGGAGGAGGAGGAGGAGGAGGAGGAGGGCAGCTTCAGCCCCAGTGCCCGGGAATTCAGTTGTTTTCCCTTCTTGGACTTCTCGGCTGCGGTGATTCATCCCGGGAGGACACGGCCTGGCTGCAATTCTGCTTTTCAAGTGTGAGGAGAAAAAAAAAAAAAAAAAAAAAAAAAAAAGGGAATAAAAAATAAAGGAGTTGGGGCAATTTTTCCAAGGCAGGGTGGAAGGATGCTGGGTATCCCTGTGCTGTCCAGGGGAGCAGCAGCGCTGGGAGCGGTGCCAGTGGGATGGGGAACGCGGAGCTGTAGGAGACTCATCTCCCAAAGCAACAAAAATTCCTCCTCTAAATGCACAGTGAGGCTTTTCCTGTGGGATTTTCACCAGAAATCGGGGCTTCCACCAGTGACACTGGGGTGAGGGGATCTCCCCTCTGCCAAAATTCAAAGCTCAGGATTGTGCTGGTGCATCTCCTTCATCCTCCCTGCGCTGCTGGCAGCATCCCATGGATCCCCCCTCTCCATGCCCCCTTTCCCACCCGACTGGAGATGCTCACCCCAGTTTAACCCTCCCCAGCTACCATCCATCCCCTGGCACGTTTGCAGAGCCCTTACAAAACCAGTGGTCCGGGGCAGAGCTGGGGGCTTGTGGCCCCCCGTTTGCTGCCAGCCTTTGCCGAGGCCTGGAGCAACTTTCACCAAATATGGAAGGTTTTTTTTGCCTCCGGTTTTCGGCACGCAGGCCACGGCCCAAGAGCGCAGCTTTCCAGATGCTGAGGTCAGCCCAGCTCTTCTTCCCTCCCCCTGCTCCTTCCCTGCTGCCTCCCAGTGGGCTTGGCCCTGCACCCACCAGGACAGGAGTAATTCCACCCCCTCAACTCACTGGAATCCCTGGATCCCCCACCAGCATCCTCTGCTGCTGGCACAAGCCTGACCCCACACCCCACACCACCCCAAATGCAATGGTTATGAGGATTTTGGGGAACAAGGAAGCCAGGGAGAGGGGTACCCGATGCTGGCACTCCCTGCCATCACTGCTGGATGCCAGGCTGGCACAGGTGGGTGGGAGGTGCCCTGGCTGCCTGGTGGAATGGGGCCAGAAGTCTTGGGACAGCCAGGAGGGAGCCAGCCTGGCATGCAGGGAGTGATGGGCACAGGAGGTATTCGGTACCCAGGAGCTGATGGGGATCCAGGTCTCCACGTGGAGCCAGAATTCCAAGCACACCCGAAGCCAAGAGGTATCCAGGAGTCAAAGATGATGGATGCTCAGGAGCTGATGGCTGCTCAGGAGTTACCCTGGAGTCCATGGGCACCCAGAAGCCAACGGGGACTCCCTGGGTACCCAGGAGCCAATGGATGCCCAGGATCCCAAAGAGACTCTGGGCACCCATGGATCCACAAGCACGAAGGAGCTGAAGGACACCCAGGAGCCAACAGACACTCACAGGCCTACGGGCATCCAGAGGCCATGGGCACCCAGGAACTGATGGATGGCCAGCATCCAACAGGTACCAGCAGTCCACGGACACCCAGAAGCCACTGGGCACCCAGAGGGGATGGGGATGCAGGAGCTGATGGATTCCTAGGATCCAACAGGTGTCAGGAGTCCACGGACACTCTCAAATCCAGAAGTAATCACAGGCCCCCATAAGCTGATGGCCCCTCAGGTGCCAACCAGTACCAGGAGTCCATGGGCACCCAGAAATGTCATCCAGCTGCTGACAGATAGCCAGGAGCTGACAGACAGATTCTTAGGATCAGGCAAGTGCTAGAAATCCGTCGGCACCCACAAATCCACAAGCACCCAGGAGCTGATGGACACCCAGGAGCTGATGGAGGAGGTAGGAGAGCTGAACACCCCGTTCCATGCCCCTGCCAGGATTTCTCCTGTCCCTCCTGCCTGGATCCCTCCTGGAAGCAGCTGAGGTACACAACCACCAGCCTTCACCCAGCTGTGCCCCACAGACTCCGTGGGTCCCCTCACCCTGCTGCAAGCAGGACAGCAGGGAGCTGGGGATGGGGGGGGAACCACAGACCTCGCCAGGAACGCCCACAGCCCACGTCACTATCACAGCCAAGGCGAGAGGTGACAGCTTCCCTGCCCTGTCACTGTCACAGCACACCCTGGGGTGGGGGGGAAGGGGGAGCAGGGGGGGTTCAGCATCCACTGACCTGCGCCAGGTTTGGACGATCGAGGGACGAGTTCCCTCTCCGCTCACCGAGGCTCTGAGCCATCTACATCCCATCTCACCGGGGTTTTGGGCAACCCAAAAAAAACCAAAAAGGACCAAACCCGATCCCCTACCGCTAGCGACGGTGTTTCTGCCGAGGGGTCAGGATGAAACTCTCCCAAAAAAAAAAAAAAAAAAAAAAAAAAAAAAGAGCAAGAAGAGGGATGCCAAATCAGGGCAGGCCGACGAGTCTGCTGCTACTCCAGCTAAAAAAAGCAGGAAACCATATCCCAGGCTCGGAGATGCCAATCTTCCCATGCAAACAACTCCCTTTTTGTTTTTTTTGGAGAGTATCGGAGGGCTCGGGAACAGGCAGTCACAAATAGCAGCTCCATGGCACCACCAAGGAAACCTTCTCCAGCCCCGGGGACCCTGCAGGGATGCTGGTGACCCCACGGCAGGATGGTGGCTTCTCCAGGGGGCACCTGGTGGTGGCTGTCCCCTCATTGGGACGGTGACACCTCCAGAGGAAACCTGGTGGTGGGTACAACCACGGGTGTCCTCTTTCCCAGCACATCCCAGCAGGGATGTCCTGGTGGGGTTCACAGGTGTCCCGGACGTCACTGGTGGGGTGGAAGGTGGTGGTGGCCATCTCCTTGATCCCAAAAGGAGACATGCCTGGGGTTTCTAGGACGACGCAGGACACGGGGGTCACGCAAGCCCAACGCCTGCTCCCTCCAATCCTTCCACCGCTGGGATTAAAGGGATTCTACTCAAAATACCCTGCACAAGGTACAGGGGAGCACCAGGCCTGGGGACAGCCCCCAGCTGCACCCAGGAATGGCAGTCACGAGGGCAGGAACTGGACAGACTGGGATCAGCCTCCTGTTCCCCGGAAGCTGAGCGGCTCCAAAGGGAATTTGCACAAAGAGTGAGTTACTGGAATACTTTTACCCAGATGCTGATTTTTGTTCTCCTTCCCATTGGCCGGGCCGCAGTTCCCAAAGAACCAAAAGCAAACACACTATTTTTAGAGAAGAGTTCATTTACTGGAGCCATTCCCTTTGAAATTCCTCACTCATCCTCTCCATGGAAACCAAGGGAGTCCGGAGAAACAGCCCCACCGGGACCAACCATCAGAGCTTTAAAAAGAGACACATTGAGGGAGAGGGGGTGGAAGTGGCTGATTTTTCTTCACTGGACACATCCTGGCCTGGAAGCACCACGGTGGAAATGGCAAGGCTTTTGTTTTGGTGGGCTCTGTCTGTGCAAGCCAGGCTAGATGCCTTCAGGAGGGGACATCCTGGAAGATGGACCATGCTCTCTTGGAAAATCACGCCTGGATGGCGTGTGGGGACTGTTGTCCTGGATAGGTGGTGGGAATGGGTGGAGAGGGATGGTTGGATGGGAGCGTGGACATGGATGGAGGTTGATGGAGATGGGAGGAGATGGATGAAGATGGGTGGATGGATGGATGATGGATGGATGGATGGATGATGGATGGATGGATGGATGGATGGATGGATGGATGATGGATGGATGATGGATGGATGGATGGATGGATGGATGGATGGATGGATGATGGATGGATGGATGATGGATGGATGGATGGATGGATGATGGATGGATGGATGATGGATGATGGATGGATGGATGGATGGATGGATGGATGGATGATGGATGGATGGATGATGGATGGATGGATGGATGATGGATGATGATGGATGGATGGATGATGGATGGATGGATGGATGGATGGATGGATGGATGGATGATGGATGGATGGATGGATGGATGGATGGATGATGGATGGATGGATGGATGGATGGATGGATGGATGGATGGATGATGGATGATGGATGGATGGATGGATGATGGATGATGGATGGATGGATGGATGATGGATGGATGGATGGATGATGGATGATGGATGATGGATGGATGGATGGATGGATGATGGATGGATGGATGGATGGATGGATGATGGATGGATGGATGGATGGATGGATGGATGGATGGATGGATGATGGATGATGGACGATGGATGGATGGATGGATGGATGGATGGATGGATGGATGGATGGAAGGATGGGAGTCTCCTTCCCTGTTTTCTAGGGCATGCCCTGAGAGAAGAGGAAACTGTACTGGCCAAAGCCCAGTGCTGCCTTGCTGCCCCTTCCCTTCATGTGAGGGCACCTCCTTCTCCATCCTGGATTTAGGAGAAGCTCCTGCTGCAGCTCTGAAGCTGTGGGATGCCCCATGGGACCTGCTGTGACCTGGTGAGGGAGAGCTCAGCAAGGGGAGACCTCAGCTCATCACCTCGCTGGACACTCCCATCACACAGGGATCAATTTCCAGGGGAAATCTTCCTCTTCAGAAATGCCCCTGGGAAAGGCTCTAAATCAGAGAATGAGAGAATCACAGAATGGTTTGGACCAGATGGCACTCTAAGTTCATCTTGTTCCTACCCCCTACCATGGGCAGGGACACATCCCACTAGAACAGCCTGCTCTAAGGCCCATCCAGTCTGGCCTTGAACATTTCCAAGGATCCCACAACCCTTGCAATGATGGATTAAGGCTGCAGGAACAAGCCCTGGGAAGCTCTGAGCTTCCATCCCAGCTGGGTTTGGCAGGAGGTTACCTGGAGGTTACATCACAAGGGAGGCCGACCTGCTGCTTCCCTGGCAGGAGCAGATGGAAGAAGAAGGCCACCTCCTCCCAGAAGCTTTGGAGGCATGTGATTTTCCATGGAAAAGCCCAGGCATCTGTGCACAGATGCAGGCAGGGTGCAGGCAGGCTGCCCAGTGCATCTCTGAGAATATATCCCTGCACCAGGGCCCTCTCCATACCCCCACGTGTGTATCCCTGCACCAGGGACCTCTTCCCTTAATCATATGAATTATTTAGAAATGCCACTAGGTGCACAGCCTCGTCTTGGGGACCTGCCAATGTCCCCAAGGCAGCACCAGCCAAAGCTCCAGGAGGTTCCTCATTAACCCATTTTAATTATAATGCTCGAAGATTCTGTAGCACTTTGCAGCCCCTGATCGGAGAAGACAAAAAAACAGACCTAAACTGGTCCATCAGGCAAAAAAATGCTGCCAAATTCCCCCCAAACTCCCTTTGTGAGTGTCCCATACATACCTACATGTATCCCTGTAGCAGGCCCTCTCCATCCCCCCCCGTATGTGTATCCCTGCACGCCAGGACTCCCTGTGCAGGGATGCACATCCACACAAATCCCAGGGATTTCCCTGCATGCCCAAGCTCCACAACCAGCCTCTCCCTGTGTACCCCAGCCCCAGGGAGCTCCTGGTGCCTCCCAGCTGCAGGACTGTGGGTCTCTCTGCAGGCTGGAAGCCCAGCTCCTGCCGAGCCCATTCCAGCCTCCCACCCTCGCTGCAGTCCCTGGATCCTGCCAAGAGCCTGACCTTTGGATCAGGCAGCCACGGGCCAAGGCCAGCCCCCAGGACCAGCTCAGCCCAGGGCTAACCCTGTCGCTCCAAGGCTGGATCCTGCCCCACCAGCACAGGCCTCAAAGGATGCACATCCCACGTGGATCATCCCCCCCACCCCGGTGGAGCTCGCTGCCTAATTAATTAGAGGCTTTTAATTAAAGCTGGGGGGGACAAGGGACAAAGCAGCCCTGTTCAAAGCACTGGCGCTGAGGAAGGGAAGGGGCAGAAATGGGCAGAGTTAAGGGGATTTTTGGCACCAGGGAAAGGAAGAGACAAAAATGGGCAGAGATAAGGGGATTTTGGGCACTGGGGAAGAGTAAAAATTGGGCTGAGTTTAGGGGATTTTGTCACCAGGGGAAAAAAAAAAGCGGTAAAAACGGGCAGAGTTAAGTGAATTTTGGCACCGGGGAAGGAAAGAGGTAAAAAATGGGCAAAGATAAGGGATTTTGGCACAGGGAAAGGAAAGAATAAGAAATGGGCAAAGATAAGGGATTTTGGCAGTGTGGAAAGAAAGAGATAAAAATGGGCTGAGTTAAGGGGATTTGGGCTGGGTCACCCCCCTGGACACATTGCCTGGCCCCGTGCCATTGATCCCAGGGTGGATCCATGCCACTGACAGGCACCATCACCTGATCCCAGCCAGCTTCTCCCCGCTCCATTCCACATCCCACCTCTCCGAAGGGCTGCCTGCATGCCTCAGTTTCCCCCCACTCCAGCATTTCGCTGAGCACGGCAGATCCAGGGACGCAAAACCCGGGCAAACCATTGGAGCAGGGAGAGGAAAGCCAAGATCTGCCCATTCCCACCTCTCCCCTGCAGCTGCTTTGATTAGAGATTTCCAGTTACACCAAAAAACGAGACAACACCCAGCCACAGCCCCAAAGCTGGGGATTTACAGAAATGGAACGGAGGGAAACTAAGCCCAGAGATGACAAACTTCAGGAATATATGGCCAGTGCACGGACCCGACCTCTGAGCTGTCCCCACAGCGAGGAGGAGCTTCTGGAGGATCGGGGATGAGCTGGGAGGGAGGATGCTGGGGAGGAAAGGGGGTGGTTGACGCAAGCTTCCCTGGGAACGTGACCCCACCGTTCCCCTCCGGGATCCCCCTCCATCCCTGATGGCTTTTCCGGGGTGCGGCCGCCCCGCTCGGGGACCCACAGATGGGGAAGGCAGCGGCCGGGGCGCCGGGGGCCGCGTTCCCACGGCTGCCGTGCTCCCCAGAGGTGCTATATTTAAATCAATACTTTCCTGTTTAATCCGAGTGCTGCTAAGTCAACAAACACAGCAAGACAGCGAGCGTACCTAATTTTCCATCCCCAGACGGATTCGGCCACGCGGGGCAGGAAGATCCAAGGGGTTGCCTGTCTGGCAGCAAATGGGCCCCAAATCCACCCCAAAAGTGTCCTAAATGCATCCTGGCTTGCTGCTAGGCTGTGTGGGGCTGCACATGGGTGCACACACATGTGCTGTTCTGTGCTGCCCATTCCAGCAGCTTTCCAGCAGCTTTTGGGGTGCTGGAAGCAGGGAAAAGTCTTTATCTTGAGTTTTGGGGTTTTTTTCTCCCACAGGATCTGCCAGAGTGGGATGTGCTGCTAACGACTCCCAAGGAATCAAAAGCCCACCATCAGGCACAGGGTGAAGGAGCTCTTCTGCACCCAGGGTGAACTGGATGGCTCCAGCCCCATGGAGAATTGCTGGAAAGCACCCAGGACAAACAGTGCTGCCCCCGAGGGAGAATGCCACGTTACCTCTCTGGGCGGGATGTGCCAGATGCACCTCTGCCAAAGCCATCACCAGACCACGGGAGCTGGGAAAATATCCTGGGGGAATGATGCTGCAGGGATACTCCACCCCAAGGGAATATCTTGAGGGTGAAAGATTTTGGAAGAGAATATTTTAAGGGAGCATCACCCCAGAGGTGCCAGACCCCATTATGAATACCTTCCCAGTACAGTCTGCTGGAGATGGACACCATCTCAGCATCACCACCATGATACAATTTGGATGCTCCCATCCCACAGAATTCCCAAGTGGAGGTGGCCATTTCCCCATACAGACTCACAGCCTTGCAACGCTGGCCCTTTCCATTGAGTTGGGGAGGGGAAAAAAAAAAAATCTAAAAGTAAAAAATAAAGCTGATTTCTTCTCTGCTGGTCAGGGAGCACATAAATCCCTGTTCCCAGCCAGGCATCCCAGTGCCAAGTTATATCCGGTCCTCGGTGCTCTCACGTAGAATTAAAGCAACTCCCTTGCAGGTCCCCCTTGGCCCCCGCCCTGGCAAAGCTGATGCCATCTGAAATAAAACATCCCAGATCCACCATCTAATAAATCAAAAGGAGAAATAAAAATCCTGGTTTCAGTTAGGATATGTCTGGAGCACAGAGAAATCCCAAGGCAGGAGAGAGATTTGAAGATACAGCTGCGGTGTTGCCCTTAAAAGGGAAAATTCGCACCCCGAGGCCGGAGGGTTCAGGCAAGGTAAGGAGCAGCATCCTCAGGGTCTGCTTCCACAGGGTGGCCCATCCACCTGAGGACATGCTAGGGCTCCCAGCTGGTAAAAATCCACCCAAAATCATCCCAAAGTTGGGATCAGAGCAGGGCTGGGGGTGTATCGGAGTGTGGGGTCAGCAGAGCATCCCTGATATTGGCCCAGGACACCACGGGGACCTGCCTGAGTAAGAAATATCTCTCTATAAATTATTAAGACAAACCATATATTATATAAACTAAGCATATTAATTATTTAGAAGTGCCACTAGGTGCACAGCCTCGCCTTGGGGACCTGCCAGTGTCCCCACAGCGGCACCAGCCAAAGCTCCAGGAGGTTCCTCATTAACCCATTTTAATTATGGTGCTCAATGGTTTCATAGCACTTTGCAGCCCATGATCGGAGAAGACAAAAATCTAAACCTAAACTGGTCCATCAGGCAAAAAATGCTGCCAAATTCCCCCCAAATTCACCCAAAACATCCTCAAGGGTGTTTCATACAGTGGCCAAGAGTGGCCATCCTGTTCTCAGCCACCAACGGTTGTTGTCTGGCACTGGGGACAACAACAGGAGAAGGAGCTGGATGGGGAGCAGAAATCCCTGGAGAATATTTTGAGTGGAATGTTGCTGCAGGGATGACAGATTCCAAGATAATAACGTGGGGGAATGATGCTGTGGGGATGCCAGACCCCAGGAGACCCTCCTGGGGACGACGATGCTGCAGGGCTGCTGGATCCCAGAGAATATCCTGTGAGGAGGATGCCAGATCCCAAGAGAATACCCTGGGAGGAAGCTGCTGAGGGATTTTGGGAGGATCCAAAGAAAAGCAGCCTCTCTCCACGTGGCTCTGCCCTGGCCAGCAAGGGTTACACGGCCGGGCTCAGCCCCGGGGACTTCACGCTTGGCTGCCAGCGGCCGCTGGAAGGGAATGGTCCAGCCCATCCTCTTAAATCGGTTTGGAGCAGGGTAGAGAGGCCCTGCCAGCATCATTCCTGCGAGCTCTCGGCAGATCCCCCACGGGAACGGGTATTTCTGGGCTTCTCCCAGAGCTATTAAAAGCCCCGTGGGTGCTGGCGCTGCTGTGCCGCAGCAGGAGGTGATGCTTCCAAGCCCTTCCCGGCACAAACACCCGGAGTGCGATGGGAACCCAAGTCCGTGTTCAAACCACAGCCAAGGGGCCAGCGATGCCAAAAACCCATCCCAGGAAAGATCCCAAAGCACGCAGCTGTGCTTCAGGGTGAGCAGAGCACTTTCACATCCCCCAGACTGCACCAATTCTTCCCCAGAGAGGATCAAACTTTCACCTGTCAATCAAATATTCAGTGCACGCACAAAAATATTTCCCCCACTTTTCCCCACGCACCAGCATGGCAATGCTCATGATCCCAAGTAGAGGGATGGTGTTTTTTCGGAGGGGAAAATGCAGTTTTGCTCAATAAGGGGTGTGACATGAGGATTCCCAAGCAGGAGGATCGTTTCCCAGCCTTCCCAGCCAAGAAAAAGGCAATTTTTGGTTCAGCATCTCAGGGACGGTCAATTTAGCAGTACCTTACGTAGCATCACTGAGAGATGTTATATATAAACATAATACATTTCTAAAAGCCTCTCCCACCAAAACTTGGTGCTATTTAACCTGCTTTTTCCCATCCAAAACTGCTTTTTCCCATCCAAAAATCACCTTTTTATCAGGGAGGTTGCCCCAACAAACAAGAGCTCATCCCCTGGGGACCACCGGAAAGGGCTTGGCCATCCAGCAGTGCCTCCGCAGATGGGAGTTTGTCCACCACAAGGGACACATGACAGACCCCCAAGGCCACCAGTGCTTTGGATGGGTGGTGCACCCCATGAAACAAAGGTGCTTTTAGGATGGATGGGCACTTACCACCTGTGGCTTGGTCCTGGGGCCGTGTTCGTCGGGCAGCCGCGAGCACCGGGGCAGCCGAGGCGGTGGGGCAGCGGGTGGCGAGCGGGGTCCATCCCCAGGACCGGGGGACGTGTCACCTGAGTTGAGGGCCAGCATGTACCGCTTGGTGACATCCTCCAGCGAAGGAGGCTGGAGGGTCGGCAAGGATTTTCCAGGTGAGCGGCCGGCAGCCGGCGCAGGGAGGTGGCCGTGGTGGCTGGAGGGGACGAGCGGCTCGGGGACGGTGATGGGGACGAAGGTGGCGGGCTCGCTGGTGTGACGGACGTGCTTGGTGGCCGGGCGGCTCTTGGCGAGGACGGCGGGCGCCGGGGGTGGCTGGTTCTCCTGGTGAGCCGCGCGGTTGGAGCGCTTCTTGGAGCTGCGGCGGGCGATGCGAGGCGACAGCACGTCGGCCAGCTTGGGGTCAAAGCCGTAGCCGCGGCCGGTGCCCGGTGCCACGGGCTGTGCTGAGAGGATGGGCTCGCTGCTGGACGGGGGAATGCTGGGCTCCAGCTCGCTGATGGCCTCACCGGGACCCTCGAAGGTGCCGGGCGCCAGCTCGCCGCGGCGGCTGGGGTCGCTCAGCGACTTCTTCTTGATGGTCTTGCCGTTGGCCTTGTCATCACCCAGCTTGGCCATGGCGCCGGGCTGGCTGACGATGGTGCGGATGAGGCTGCTGTAGTCCCGGGGCCCATCGCTGCCCAGGGAAAGGTCGCTGCCCGCGCTGCCCGCGCTGCCCGCGATGGCGGCGGGCTGGGGGATGCCCGCCTTGGCGCTCAGCGAGCCCAGCAGGTTGCTGTCGACGGAGAAATTCTTCGCCTCCTCCGCCACCGAGCGCCTCCGGTGAGGCATGGGGTCGCTGAGGGAGCGGTAGGGCTCGGTGCCACCCTCGCTGCCGCCCTCCATCCCATTGGTGCCCGCTGATGGGAACTTACGTCGGCGCCGCAGGCTGCCGGGGGTGCTCGGCATCTCGGGTTTGCCAGCTGGAAGGTCTTCAACCGCCGCCATCGGGCGAGCGGGCAGCGGCGTTTCCGAGTCACCGGCTGCCGGCCCGGCACTGGGCAGCATCCAGGCGTCCACAGCTTCGTGCAGGGCTTGGAAGGGCAGCCCCACAGGCTCCGGCTCCGTGACGATGCCCTCGTCCGTCACGCTCGACTCGTGACCCGACAGCTCCTCCACGGATTTACTGCGAGCGAGGTTCTCCTCCAGCTCCGCGTCCTTCAAACACCGCGTGCTCTCCACCTGTCCCCGAAGGGTCACATCTGTCATCCCCGTCGTCGGTGCCACCACCTCAGCGCCCTCCACACCTCCGCTGTCCTTCTGCTCGGCGGCAAAGCCGTAGTCCTGCTGGGAACCCATCCTGCTGATCTTCTCAAACACCTGCCTCGCCTCCTGGATGTACTGGTCCTGGATGACCACGGGGAGAGGATCCTCGTCCCCCTGCTGTCCCCCACCTGGAGCCACCCGGTCCTGGCCGTCCGTAGAGGCCAGAAGGAGCTCGGAGGAGCTCTGCTTCATGGTGCTCTGCAGGAAAAGCCGCCGCGTCCCGGATTTTTCGGAGCAGGTGAAGGACTTGGCGCGACGTAAAGTGGCCGTTAGGTCCTTGAGCGTTGGCCGCTCGCCCGGCGGCCAGCGGTTTTGGGGATGAGCGGCACCGCAGCCGCCTGGGGAGGGGCTGGCAACGCTGGAGCATCCGTCGGAGCCCACGTCGAGGCCGATCCTCACCCCTTTCTTCTTCACCTTCAGCTCTGAGAGGTCTGATTTCAGGAAGCTGAGCAGAGTCAGGGTCTCGGTGGCAATGTCGGGGTTGGACAAGGACTTGCGGTGCTTGGCCTGCTCCCCTTCCAGCCCTGGCTGGTGCAGTCTCTCGCTCCCATAGTCCGGTTTTGCCTTGGCCACGCTCTGCGGCAGCTTGGGGCGGACGCGGACCCCCGGCTGTCCCCACGCCAGGCCATCGCTGGCCCCGAAACTGGGCGATCGATAGATGCCATAACCTGCCTGGAGAGTCCGTCCTTGGCTGGGCCAACAGACTCCAAACTGCTCCTCTTCCTTCAGCGTCTCCGTGCTGGAATAACGACTGCTGCTGCGTGACCCGCCGGGGCTGCCGAAGGGCAGGATGTTCACCTTGGAGACGCGGGCCACCACGGGCAGCGGGTGGCGGGGGACCACCCTAGCGCAGCCTTCGGCCTCGGCATCGCCATCCGCCGTGCCCTCCTTCTTCTTCTTCCGTGCGGCGCGGGGCCGGAGGGCAGCGCTCTGCCCTTCGCCTTCGCTGCCCGATGAGGCGCGGGGAGAACGGGCCGCCGCCGCTTCATCGTCCCCGTTGGAGCGGGGTGATGGGGAGGAGGAGGGTGGTTGCGGTCGAGTCGAGTTATGCCAGGAATGCGGGCCGGGCTCCGGCGGAGCTCCGCGGGGAGAGCGGAGCGCCGGGTGCGGGACGCGGCTGCGGGGCGGAGGCGGCGGGGGAGCTCCGCGGGCGCTCCCGCTCCCGCTCCCCGTCCCATTCCCGGTCGCCGCCGTCGGCTGCCGGCAGCTTTCCCCGAAGAGTTTCCGCATCGCCGGGACGCTGGGCCAGCGCGGCGGCTCCGCGTTCAACCCCGGGCCCGGCGGCGACGGCGGCGGCGGCGGGGGCGGCGGTGGAGCCGGGGACGGCGGCTGAGCCCCGGCATGAACCGGGCCCGTCGGCTCCGGCTCGGTGAAACGAAGCGAAAGCTGCCGTACCGACGGGGCCAGGCTGCCAAAAGCCCGGCCCGGTTGTTGCTCCGCGATCGGCGCTGAAACTTTCCTACCCGGGAAGAAGAAGGAGGAGGAGGAGGAGGAGGAAGGCGGGGAGGAGGCGGGCAGGAGGCACCGAGCCGCCGCTACCCCCCGGCCGCTGCCCCCCTCCGCCATTGTCGGTGCCCCCCCGCCGCCGCCGCCGCCTCCGCCCGCCCCCCGGCCCCGCCGCCGCCGCGCCCCGGCCCCGGCCCCGCCGCAGGCACCGCCCGGCCCCGCTCCTCCTCCGGGCTGCCGGCGGGCTGCATCCCTCCCGCTTTGTTTTCTCTCTCTCTCTCTCTCTGCCCCCCCCACCCCTTCTTTTTTTTTTTTTTTTTTTTTTTGGCTTTTCCTCCTCCCTCACCCCCTGCTTTTTTATTTGTTGCATTCAAATAAACTTTCCTCCCCGGAGGCGGGGTTTGCTCCCGCAGAGGGGGAGGGCTGAAGTTTTGCTCCCTTTTTAAAATTATTTATTTAATTTTTCTTTTTTCTTTTTTTTTTCTTTTTTTTTTTTTCCTTTGGAGGGGAGAGGGGAGGGGAGGAAGGCGGCTTTGCAGCTGCCCTCTTGCTCAAGCAGGAGCACTTCGCACCCCCTTGCATCTTTCACCCCCCTCCTGCATCCTTCATTTCCCCCTGCATCCTTTCTTCCACACACCCCCCCCTCCACCCCCAGCATCCTTCATCCCCCTTCCCTTTCATGAAGTGGCTTATAAGAAAGTGGGAGAGCAACTTTTTACATGGGCAGATAGTGATAGGATGAAGGGGGACAGCTTTAAACTAAAATAGGAGAGATTTAAGTGGCATATTGGGAAGAAATTCTTCTCTGTGAGGGTGGGCAGGCCCTGGCACAGGGTGCCCAGAGAAGCTGGGACTGCCCCTGGATCCCTGGAAGTGTCCAAGGTCAGGTTGGACGCTGGGGCTTGGAGCAACCTGGGCTGGTGGAAGGGCAGGGTGTTGAAATTAGGTGGTCTTCAAGATCCCTCCCAACCCAAACCACTCTGTGATTCCCTCCATCCCTTCCCAGCTTTTTAGGGGGAAACATGATAAATAACCAAAAAATGTGAGTGCCAGTGAATGACTCTTCCCGTTGCAGCAGATTCCTCCAGACCCTGCTCATCTCAGGGAGGAGAGAACACCTTGTTCTCAATTTGCAAAGCTCTGCAGGGAAGCACTGCCCCGTGAACAGACTTTCTCGTGGGTTTTCAGCATCGCTTGTCAGCGCTTGCTATTTGAAGCCTATAACCCTTTTTTCCCCCCAAGACAGCAGATTTATCGCTGGGGATGTGAAAAATGAAGGTGGCTGGGACGGCTGGTGGGTGAGCTGTGGCCTTGGAAACACGGATGGGGCTGCAAAGGTGTTCTGGCCATGTAGAAGATATTGCTGGCTCTGACCCCGAGGCACAAAAAAAAAAGGGAAAAAATAAAATCCAACACCTCCTGTAAATGCATTTTTCAGGACCTAAAAAGCGCCCGCAGCGATGCCGTGAGATGCTCTACCCCAGCAAGTCTTCCTTCCCTGGCTCTCCCTTCCCACCCTCCACCCTGCTTCCCTGCTTCCCCCAGGCCTGGGTGTCTCCTGGCTGCAAGGATGACGTCCCCACGATGTCCCTCCCTGGTGGCATTTTGGGAAGAGCCATGTATTTCATCCCCACTCATTTCTGTAGGAGCCGTTCCTCAGCTGCTGGCTTTGAGCATCTGGCAAGCAAAGGAGATTTGTTGAAGCCTTCACCCCATTTCTAAGGCATCCCTTTATTCCCATCACTTCCAGGCCTGGTGGTGCCAAGGGACCTGCTGACAGGACTCCAAGGCAGGGCAGGACATGGTGAGATACAAAGAGAGCTCTGTGTGTCCCCTCCTCTTCAAAAACATTCCAAATGAGTGATTCCAGTATCAGGAACAACATCCTGAGGCCGTTGGATGTGACCACCTGAGCCCGTGCAGCCACCACCAGACCTTTTGGAAGCTGATTAATTCCCCCCTCCACAACCTCAGAGCTTTATTGTGGTTCGATTTTTTCGGCCGCCTCCTCCCACGGGTCCTATCCAGGCGCTGGGTGCAGGGCTCCTCCCTCCCTCCCTGGAGCCAGGTGGACACCCACAGAGCAGCCGGATTTCTCCAAATCTAAATATTTTGCGCCCTCTCCTGGGTCCGGATGGCGTGGCCCGGCCCTCCCACTCCGTCACCTTCCTCCTGTCTGGGAAGAGATGGGAACATCATGCTGGGGTTGTCCCTCCAGCCACCGCTCTCGCAGCCCCCCGGCATTTTGCCCTTCCATTGCAGGACCCCAAAGATGCATCAGAGGGGATTTTGGCGTGGATGAGCTCAGGGCAAGGGAAAGCACGGGGCTGCCTTTGCCTCGTCCATCACATTCTGTGCCCCAACCCAGAGTCACTGTCACTGCCAGGACAGGGAGGCAGCTCCTGAAAAACCCGGTGGTTTGAGCTAATGCTGCTGCAGGATCCCTCTCTGTCCCAGCCCAGCCGTGATGCGGAGATCTCTGAGCATCATCCAAGAGCCTGTGACCACTCTGGACACCCTCCCCATCCTCATGATGGCACGGAGACACACTGGGACTGCCAGCATGGATGGGTGGTGGCCAGGTACCTGAGGAGAACCTGTGTACCTGCAGGGAGCAAGTCAGGATGGAGCTGCACGCTTGGCCAGCTGCAGGGTGGAGGGGTGCTCAACCCTGGAGATTTGAAGCAGATTACTTAAATCCACTTAGGTGTGATTATTATAAGCAGACATGAGAAATGCAGTTATCCACATATATATTTATATATATGTACACTGTATAGATACATACACCGTGTTCAGGCAGAGAATTTCTGCACTGCAGAGCCTGGGCTGGGCCACAAACCTCCCTCTGCTCGGATATATTCTATGTCTGTACATACAGTGGGTGTATACACCCATCTGAGAGAGAGCAGGGAGTTAATTCTATACATCCTATATGTTAGAGAAGACTCGCAGAGTGATGAGTGGTGCATCCACCTCCCAAATCCCTCCTCGCTGGGAGGGGGCAGCATCCCAACAGAGGCTGGGGGCGCAAAGCTCAGGCCCCAACCCCGTGGAGAGGCCAGGGATGCATGGTGACATGGCCAGGGATGCATGGTGACGTGGCCAGGGATGCATGGTGACATGGCCAGGGATGCATGGTGACGTGGCCAGGGATGCATGGTGACGTGGCCAGGACACTGAGTAGCTCTCTGTGGAAAGCATCTTCCAACTGCGGGCGTTGTGTCCACGTGTGTTGGCTCTCATTGTGGTGGATCCTGGTTAGGAGGTGACAGCAGGGCACCACTGACACCAGCATGGGCCAGATTTGGGCTAAGCAGGGAGCTGGATTCAGGTGAAGGTCGCCAGGCAGGTGACAATGCTGCTGGTTTGTGCCTAACCCACCCCATGGTTGTGGCTTCAGTGGGAAATCCAGCACGGGTGTTCCAGTTGCCCTGATGTCCCCTTTCCCAGTTCCCAGTCCGTTCAGGGGTGCTCCTCCACCATTTTGCAGCACCAGCAACACCAGTGAGCCTGTGTCTCTTGCTGGTGTGGCCTCATTCCAGGCACTGGGGGATAGGGATGTCCCAAAAAGGATGTTACACAAAAACCACCCGTGGCACTGATCTTGAGCTGGAGAAACACATGGCCCCGTGGTATGGGCTGAACCAAATCCTCCCCAGCCTTCATGCTGTCCCCATAATGGAATTTTTAATTGAGTACAGGGACAAATCATCCCCCAGCAGCTCATCCTGAGCCAGGGACGTGTCCTCCATGGAGCTCCCACTTGTTCTCCACGGTCCCAGTGGATTTTTATTGCATCGGTGGCTTGACCACCAAGGTGCTGAGCTGCTCCAAGTGAGCAAGGGAGAGGACACTGGATCTGTGATGGGGTTAATACTGCACCACTGGATGGAGATGGATCACCATGGATCCATCGCCAGGCTGGAGATGGGCTGAAAGTGCTGAAAGCTTGGGAGATGCCATCCTCCTCTCCTCCAGCATGTCCCCAGTGAAGCCATCTCTGCTCCGTGGAGCTTCGAGCCGAAATTGCTCCGTGCCTCGGCGGCACCGAGGTGGCCCCGTCCTCGCCTAGGAGCCGTAGGTGACGCAGTGGTCGTGCCGCCACTTGGAGCTCACCTTGTCGAGGAGGTAGCGGGTGCTCTCGCGGAACTTGCGCTGGGTGAAGTAGAAGAGGATGGGGTCGAGGACGCTGTTCATGCTGGCGAAGGGCCGCGTGCACTTGTAGGCGATGGCGAAGGCCTGCAGGGCCGGGCAGGGCAGGACGGGCGAGGAGCGGACGATCAGGTAGATGGTCTTGGTCAGGTGGAAGGGGAAGAAGCTGATGGAGAAGACGATGACCACGATGATGACCATACGCACGGCTTTGTCCTTCCTCTTGTGCACGGCCAGGCCGATCAGCTCGTCCTTCTGGCACAGGATGCGGGCCATGCTGCAGTAGCAGGCCAGGATGGCCACGAAGGGCAGCAGGAAGCCGGTGAAGGTGAGGGTGATGCCGTAGGGGAAGTAGGCGGCGGAGCGGTCGGGCGTGCTCAGGTCGTAGCAGACGGTGCGGTTCCTCTGCGTGCCGGTGGAGGCAAAGACGAAGGTGGGCAGGCACTGGGCGATGACGATGAACCACACGGCCGCACACACCAGCCACGTCAGCTTCTTGCCCTTCTTCTTGTGCCACGAGGCCAGCGGGTGGCAGATGCCCAGGTAGCGCTGGACGCTGATGCAGGTGAGGAAGAAGATGCTGCTGTGCAGGTTGGTGTAGAACTGGAAGCGCACGAATTTGCAGGTGAAGTCCCCGAAAGGCCAGTAGTCCTTCTGGGTGTAGTTGTAGATGAGGAGCGGCAGGGAGCAGACGTAGAGCAGGTCAGCCACGGCCAGGTTGAGCATGTAGATCATGGAGCGGCTCAGCGCCTTCCGCGCCAGCCAGATCTGCCCGATGACCACGGCGTTGAGGGGCAGCCCCACCACGAACACCACCGAGTACACCAGGGGCAGCAGGACCTGCTTGAACTCCTCGTGGTAGGTGCACGAGTTCCTCCCGGTGCTCGTGGCTGTCAGGTTGGCCATGGTGGTGTTCCCAGCCGTCAGTGTCCTCTCTGCTGGCGTGGCCCCTCTGCAGCACCTGTGAATGTCAGAGGGGACAGCTGGTGACTCGTCTGCGTGGTGTCACATACGCCCTTCACAGGATGAACCCGGACTGGTGATCTGCAGGTTGGGGCAACCCCCAGTGTGCACACAGGCTGGGGGATGGAGGGATGGAGAGCAGCCCTGAGGATGATTTGGTGGATGGGAAGCTGGACACGACCCAGCCATGTGCAATCATGTGCAGCCCCCTGTGCCCTGGGCTGATCCCCCAGCCTGGGCAGCAGGGCATGGGGGGTTCTGCCCCTGTGCCCCTGTGCCCAGCTGAGAGCCCACCTGCAGAGCTGCCCCAGCCCTGGGGACACAGCAGCAGCACCTGGAGCTGCTGGAGAGAGCTGCTCCAAGAGATCCCCTCTGCTCTGGGAGAGCTGGGCTACCCAGAGAAGCTGTGGCATCCCTGCAAGTGTCCAAGGCCAGGTTGGACAGGGTTTGGAGCACCCTGGGCTAGTGTGAGGTGTCTCTGCCCATGGCAAGAGGCTGGAATGAATCTTTAAGGTCACTTCCATCTCAGACCCTCCTGTGATTCCACGATTCTAAGCCACAATGATGGATTTAGGGGTCTAAGAAGAAGGTGAAGGCAGAGTGAGTGGGACAGCACAGGACAGCGTGGTGGCCACACTTGCCACCAGCCCAGCTCCACTTCCCAGGACACTTATCCCGCGCAGAAAGGTTTGCACAAGGCCGAGCCGCTGTCAGCCCCCTCCGGCAGAGGAAATTGCGGCAGGATGCTCCGGTAGCCGCCGGCACGGCTTCCTGCGCCTCTGCAGGGGGTGCCAAAGCCCTGCGGCCAGCCGGGCTCAGCCCGGGAGATGCCGCCCGCACGGAGCCCAGCGCGACCCTCGTGGGCACTTCCAACCCGTCATTAGCGCGGTGACATCGACCCCAGAGCTTTTCAGTTCAGTGGGCTCAGAGAGCCCACCCAGCCTCCTCCGGGCGGCTCTGAGCAGGGGAGGAGGAGATCTGCTTTCCTCAGAGGCAGATGTGGTGGCACAGCCGCAGGAGCCCCCCTGCCCCAGCCGTGTCGCCGGGCAGCATCTGTCGCCGCTCCGCCCGTGGGTGCCACCCGCGCCCGGAGGGCGGCAGGTCCCGGAGAGCCGCTTCTCCTCCTTCCCCTCGCTCCCTGCCCTGCCCTGCCCAGGCTGCAGCCCTGGCCGGAGGCACAGCCCCCGCTTCCCCTGCTGCCCTGGGCACAAACCTGCCTGGAAGGGGGTGGCCAGTGGGAAGGGGAAACTGAGGCAGGGAGGAGGTGCCCAAGCTCCAGCCAGGAGCATGGGGCACAAGGCACCAGGGAGAGAGAGACAAACGAGTTCAGGGGCCGGCCCGTCAGCTTGTACCCCCATCATTTCAGGTGTCTGGGGATTCAGCAGCCCCCAGAGCACAGCTCAGCCATGGTGTCAGTGTCGGGGACACAATTTTGGGGCTTGTGAATCAGTCCCCCGGCTGCTGCACACACCTCCTATCCCCCTGCTACCCTGCCGAGTCCCCCTGCACCCCCATTCATCCCATCACACCCTAGAGGAGTCCCTCTGGCACCTCACTGAGCCCTCATCAGCCCTCAGTGCCCCCCTAAACCCTGCTGAGCCCCCCTGCATCACACTGAGCACCCCAGTGTCACCCCAGTGTCACCCCAGCTCCAGCACTCACCTCTCCCACCTCCAAGCCAACAAATGCTCCAGGGCTGTGAACCTCCCTATCCCCTGGCTCCCCCAAACCTCCCTCAGGACCCAAGGTCGGGGCAGCACCCACAGAGGAACCTCTGCCACCCCCCCCAGTGTCCCCACCAAGGACACTGGGGACAAGGTGGCTGGGAAGAGGGGTCCTGGGGGGCCTGGGAGTGCCTCTTACCTCTTGGGGTGCCCCGGGCTGCTGGGACCCACGGCTCTGCCGGCGCTTGGCACATCTGTGGGTGCCACGATCTGTGGGTGCTGTGCTCACCCCGTTGATTGAGCAACACTTCCCTTTCCTCTCAGCAGCAGCAGCCCAGGGAAACGGGGAACAGAAACCCAGCTGGCAGGAATGGCTCTGCCGGGCACTGCAGGGCTGTGGCACGCCACAGATGCCACCAGGGCAGGGGACGCAGGTGCCAGGATGTGGCTGGCTCGTGTCATTCTGGATTATTTGGTCTTTCCTGTAATTTTTTTTTTTTTTTTAATTTTCCCCCTCGTTTTTTTTTTTTTTTTTGGCCGCTTTTCCTCATTTTTGAGTTTTTCCTCCATTTTTGCCTCGCTTCCCTCATATTTGGTTCCTTCTAAGTGTGGGCAGATGTTGGGGACAGGGCACTGTGGCACCAAGAGGAAGAAGATGTTCCAGCTGTCCAGGTGCTGAAATAAAACAAGGGAAACCGAGGCACAGGCACTGAGTTTGAAGTGAACCAGTGTGGTCTACACCTCTTTTCAACATATTTTCCCCCCAAAACACCTCTTGGAGGTGTTGGCAGGGCATTGCTGAGGGCCATGCCCAAGGCTACCTAGGTCTTCAGTTACCCAAAAAAAAGGATGAGCAGCCAAAAAAAAAAGAAGGGATCTCCCCCAAAAAAATGGCAAATGAGGAAAAAATCCTCTTTGTAAGAGGGAAACAGCACTGAACTCCCCTACTGCTGGGTTTGGGGGGGTGGGAAAGCTGCAGGAGAGGAGGAAAAATCCCTCCTGATCCCAGGGAAAGGCCAGACACTGGAGAATCCCCATCCCAACTGCAGCTGCCCAGAACCCCCAGTCACATTCTGCCAGTGCCCACCGATTAATGAAACCAGTTAATGAAACCAATTAATGAAACCACAGTGAGACCCTCAGCCTCAACCAGTTTCTGTGCCCAGGGCATGTTCCCACCTCATTGTCTGTCGGGGTGGATTGTCCCAAAAGTCCCTTTTCTCACCCCAAAACCCCATCATGGGAATCCCTGCCTGCTCTGGGGTGATGGGGCTGGCACCTCCCACATCCATAGGAGCTGGTGCCCTGCCACCAGTGATGGGCACTTGCTGAAATGAGCAAGCACAGGAAATGAGATTTTTCAGGGGGGAAAAAAGGGTGCCTGTGGTGTTGGGAGGGGTCAGGATGGGGTCAGCCTCATCCCAGAGGTTTAAAGGTGCCTGCAGAGGAGGAACAAGGATCAGGAAAGAGAAGTGGGGCTGCTCTGTGGCCAGATGGAGAAGAGGTTAAAAATAATCACCTGCAGCTGCACATGCCCCCTCCAACCTCTTTGCTTTCAAACCAAGCCCTTCTCCAGTGGAATTAGCTTTAATTAACACCCTCCTATTGATTTGGAGGGGGATTCTGCAAGCTGGATACAGCGGGGAAAGCTTTTGGGTGTTGCTGCCCTGGAATGGGATGTGGGGGAGGGCTTTGTCCCTTGGAAACCTTCCTCCGTGGTTTATCTTTCCCACTCTGGTCTTTGTGGCTGGCTGGCAGGGCTGGAAGTCTGGGCTGGGTGGAAGTGAAAGCTCCAGCTCAGCAAATTTCAAAGAGCACGGAAAGGGGGATGCTCCATCCTGCATGTCACTCGGGCCAAAGCCACCACATCCTTATCCCCAAACGTCTCCTGGCTGGTGCCCAAATATCCTCAGGTGCCCATCTGCCCAGTGGGGAGCCAGGCTTGGATGTTTTAGGGGAAATCTCCTTTTAGTGAAGCCTGAGGGTGTAACAATGTGGAAAAATTGGGAGACCATTGGGAATTTTGGGGTACTCGACACGGATTGTCAGGAATGGGGCACAGGGTGGTGGATAGAGTGGATAGAGCCACTCTGTCCTTGGGTCAGCACCTTCTTCTTCCCACACTTTGGTGCCCCATCATAAATCAGCACCTCAGGGAGGCTCTGGGCAACCTGGGCAGCGATTCCCTGCTGGAAAGGGAATGATGGGGACAGGGAAGGTGCAATGAGCTTTCCCAGTCTCAGCTGGCCTATACCTCTATGCACGTAAATATAAATACAAACACAAATATAAATATCAACATATACCTCTATACATAAATGCACCTCTGCACATCTCTCTACATATATATCTCACTACATACAACCATATCTATGGCTCTCCACACACACACATTATATATTTATATTTATTATTTATAATTTATCGTTATAGTTATAGTTATAGTTAGTTATAGTTATAGTTATAGTTATAGTTATAGTTATAGTTATATAGTTATATGTATATGTATTTATATTTATATTTATATTTATATTTATATTTATATTTATATTTATATTTATATTTTAAATTATATTAAGAACTAGAACTAGAACTAGAAATATATACCTCTCCACTCACATATACAGACTATACACACACATACACAGAAACTTCTACACCCCTAAACGCAAATATATGTCCCTGAGCACATGGAGTCACACTCATGTTGATACATAACTCCACCCATATATACAGAAATACATTTATACACCTATACACACGTGTCTATGCAGATATGCTCATATATAGGAATATATCTATACCTCTAGGTGTATACATGCATTAATACATATAAATATATATAAAAGGTAGAGGCCAGGCTACCGGCACCCTCAGCAGAGGTGCCAAGGAAAACCAGGTCCCTCGAGCAGATTTAAGCACGTTTATGTGCAATACAACCTCTGGCTGATCCCTATGGATGCCTGAGGGATGCAGGCACCGCAGACCATGGGAGCAGAGGGACAGGGGAGAATCCACCCTGCGCCAGCCCTGCCAGGGGGATCGCGGTGGGATTTTGAGCCCTGCTCCATGGTAAGAGCTGCCAAACGTCCCCAGGGGCAAAGTCCGGCAGCTTCCATTCGGAGTGGCTCTGGGATCACTCCAAATCCCAGCCGAAGCACCAAGCACGGCTGTTCTCTGGATCCGACCTCATTCTCTCTGTTCTGCCTCATCCTGCCCAGTTCAATTCGATCTGTTTGGGTCCAGTCCTACCCAGTTTTCCCCCATCCTGCCCAGTTTGGTTTGATCCCGTTGGATCCCATCCTGACGGGTTCAGCCTTGCCCCCTCGGGTCTGACCCTGCCCGGCTCCCTCTGACCCACTCGGATCCCATCCTGCCCAGCTGGGTCTGACTCCGTTGGGTCCCATCTTGCCCTGTCCAGTCCCATCCTGCCCGGCTCACTCTGACCCACTCGATCCCATCCTTTCCCGGTTCGGCTTGTCCGGTCCCCCCCTCCCCATTGGCGGCACTTACCGGCAACGGGATGTGCCGGGAAAGAGCGGGTTCACTCTCACCCTGTAAGGTCCCATCCTGCCTGGGTGGATCTGACCCTGCCGGGTCCCTTCCCACCCGGTCCGGTCCAGTCCCATTTTACCCAGTTGGGTCTAACCCTGTTGGGTCCCATCCTGTCCGGTCCAGTCCCATCCCGTCCTTCCAGCCCGATCCTGCCCGCTTCACTCTGACACACTTGAATTCCATCCCTTCCCGGCTGGGCTTGTCCCGTACTCCCGGTACGCGGCACTTACCAGAGCGGGATGCGCCGGGAGGCAGCGGGTTCACCCTGACCCCTTAGGGCTCCATCCTGCCCTTTCCAGCCCCATCCCGCCCGCTCCTGCCCAGTTCACCAAGATCCCATCCCGCCCGGTTGGGTCTGACTCTTTAGGGTCCCAACCTGCCCGGTTCACTCCGAGCCTGCTGGGTGCCATCCCGGCCCGGTTCGGTTGATCCCGTTCCCACCGTTCGCGGCACTTACCGGCAGCGGGATGCGCCGGGAGCCCGCGGCGCGGAGCGCTCGGAGCCGCCGCGCTGCCGCCGCCGCTCCGCCCCGGGGCCGCCCCTCTCCGCCCCGCTCCGGCTCCGGCTCCGGCACCTGCGGGAGGGCCCGGAGGGGGCTGGGGAGGGGTCACAGCTGGACAGGGGCGAGGCAGGGGGGAGAAACAGCTGGGCCAGCATGGGGGGCTCCCAGGCGAACATCTGGCTTAGGATGATGGGCGAGCATCTGTATCTGTAAAGCCGGTGTCGGGGGAATTCCACCGGCCCCAGAAGTGGGATTTACAGCGGGGGATGCCCAGGCACTAGGGAGCAGCTGGATTGTCCTGGCCCTGGGGGTCGGGGACAGGGCCTCCCTGCGGCACCGGGTCGCAGCCGAAGGGGTCGATGCCTCCCGTACTCATTAACCAGGCGGTCAAAGCTCCGCGCTTCCTGAGCAGGGCAATTAAAGAGCAATTAGGCAAAGAACCCCGGGGGCACGGGCTGGGTATGGAATGGCAGATGCATAAACAGCACTGGGATGCTGAGGTTCCGCTGGACCATGGGCTTGACCCTTCTTTTCCCTGGGAGGCCTCCAGAATGATTCCCTGCTTTCTTTCTGGGGGCTTGTGGTGGGTCTCGGTGGATGTGGAAGAGAAGGAGGTGCTGAAAGCATTGCCCAGATGATGGAATTCCATGTGGGGGGCTCCCCAGTGTCACCTCACTGAGCAGGCACCCAAATATGCCCGGGTTGGGTTGTACAGAATGAATGGTGCAGTGGAACGAGGCATCTGGGTCCTGCTGCAGTGGACAACACGGGCTTTCATCGATCCTGGCACGAGCCCACGGCCAAGCCGGGCAGCGTGGCCACGGGAGAGATGGGCTCTGGCAGGATCTGACATGAATATTTGCAACCACAGCCAGGCTGGAGCCATCCCTCACATCCTGGGGCTGCCCGGGCTTGTGGGGTTGGGTTGGCGATGGCTCGGTGCCCTTGTGAAATTCCCCCCTCCCTCCGCCTCCACGGGGAGAGGAAAATGGGGGGGAAATGTGCTTTTCCCCAGAAAACACACCTTGTGCAAACAAGCCCAACATCCGTGGATGGGGAGCCCAGGAATTCCTGCAAGCATCCAGGGAATGCGGCTGAGGATGGATGCAACTCGTTCCCCCGATGAATTGACAGTGAGGGTGTTGATCCCACCTCCAGTGCTGCCTCTGGCTTTGGGGAAGGCTGGTGTCCTCCTCCCTCCTGGCACGGCGGGTGTCCTTGCAGGTCCCCAAGGTGAACAGCCGGCTGTCCTGCTGTGGGGACACTGTAAATAGTGGTGGGAGTGTTAAAAAACAGAAAATATAATAGCGGCTCCTGGCTGCCTGCCAGCTCCAAACACATCCACTGAGCCACAAGCCCAGCCCTAGAGCACCTGGAATTAACGGGAATTCCCCAAAAATGACATTTCTGGGGGCTGATCAGGGATAGGAGAGGCAAATTTGGTAGCAGTAGCTGGGTCTTAAAAAAAGAGATTTCAAGCAAAGCGTTGTTTTTATACCACTTTTTATTAATAACAACAGATCACTGGGGAAAAATAAGTGGGGAAAGGGACTAGCCTGGGTTCCTCTTGGAGTCTGACCGAGTGAATTAATCCTTGGCAAAAAGGCCTGGCACGGTGGCTGGGTTTGAGTTTCCGAGCCCCTGGTTTCTGTTCCTCCGGCTGGATGTTGCCAGTAACTGCATTAGCTCCTGAGTGCAGGTGACCTTTGCCACTGCTGTTCCCGGGGGTAATTGCACCTTCCCACTGCTACCCAGCCTTCCAGCTGCCAGCAGATCCCAGCATGGCTGGATGTAGACAGGAACCTCTGTGGTCAAGGCCAGGGAGGCCCTTTGGAACTGGCACCGTGGCCTTTCAAGGGCTGCAAAACCTCTTGGAGGTGAAAAGCAGCATTTTTCAAATGCTGAAGCTTTTGTGAGGGCCTCGGGGCTGGGATGTCCCCACCACCAGACACTGGCTGTCCCCATGGAGAGGTTCCTCAGAGCTCTCAGGTTGCTGCCCAGCACAGACATGCAGGGATCAGGCTGGGTCCCTTCTGCCTCGGGCTCTGCCGCATCTCACCAGACCGGAGACGTCTTGCATGAGGAATTTCATTACATCTAAAAGCTACTTATAACGGAAATGGGCTTAATCTCTCATGTCCTGACAGCTCCAGCCTGCCAGGGTGGTGGATCTGGTTCAGCTTGCTCGTGAGGAGATCACATTTGATGACAACTTTCTCTTTTTAAACCAGCTCAGAGGATATGGTCACCCCAGACACCTCCATGGACATCTGCTATCCCAGCACCTTTTGAGACCCTGGATTTTTAGCAGAGAAGGTGTTTGGTGCAGAAAGTCTCATCTCCTGAGATCTACTCCGATGGAGCCGTGCAACCAGAGTTCACCACAGCCAGAGCAGTGCAGCCAGCTGGGGTGAAGTCAGACAAATCCTCGTGCTGCTGGACGTCTGAGGGGGAGAAACTGATCACCTTCCTGTGCCATGAGGGGTCCTTCACAATTCGGACCTTCACAATTTGTGGTCAACTTTCTCTCTTCGAGGACAGAGCTGGGGTCTGGGATGGGGATGTCTCCGAACTTTTCATGGTTGAGTGGAAATCAAATGCCTCCAGGTTGGCCACAATCCCTCCTTTGGCTCCTTGCCCTCCATCCTGAAAACCCTTAGGTTTTAATCTCTATGTGCAATTTTTAGTCCGTGCAACGAGTCTGCGTTTCCATAATGGGAATTTTAAGTATCTTCTTAAGTCACTTTTCAGGTCAATTGAAGTTATTTCCTCATTAATACCATTAAACGCAGCGCTGTTGACTCAGTTTGCCCATCCCCTTGCCAAGGGCTGTAAGGATGGGGCCTTGGGGATTCCTGAGAACCCAAAATAACTTCAAGGCATGAGGCATCTCCCAGAGGGACCAAAGCCTTCCAGGAATTCAAACACAGAGCATGGACCATTTGCTTCCCAGGGGAACGCAGGGATGTGCTCGAGTCTTGGGCTGGTTCTCCCTTTTCTGCAGGCAGGTCCATCACACCCGGCCACCGCAGCAAATATTTAAAACACACTTCCCTGTTCCTTCCACTGCAGAGGAAAGCAAACTGGACATTTATTTTTGGGGGTGAAAAAAACTCTGTTTCATGTCTGGCATCACTGATGATGTTTTCTGTGGGGGCTACTCATATGTCTTTACTTCTCCCTTTCAATTCTGCTTCTCAGAAGATCACGCTGTGCCCTTGAAGAAGATGAAAGGGGAAGGCATGTCCCAAGTGATTTATTTTTGTAATTCCAAGAATTGGTCTCTTTCTTATAAGAAGGAAAAGACTTTTTTTTTTTTTTTTTTTTTTTCCTTTTTCTGTGGAAGAGCAGAATTACGAAAACAAGGCAAAATTGAGTCACAGTTTTCTCTTATGTCATACACAGGTAGGCAAAAAAAAAAAAAAACAACTCCACCAGTGCTTGAGGTTTGCTAAACTCAGCTAAACCCAACGTGATGGCAACATTTTATAGGAAGATTTCAGAGATATCCCAGGTAATAATACCCCTTGATTCAGGTATAAAAGGTTTTTCTGCTCTGCTTGCTGGGAGATGACTGAACCACCGCTTGTTGGAGATTTTATCAGGAGCAGCCCCCAAAGAGGGACGGTTCCATGTCCCCCATTTCCAGAGGGGAATTATTTCCATTTCTTCCCCCACCTAATCTACCAGAAAATCCCTTGGATCTGCTTCTGTGCAAGCAGAGAAGGGCTCAAGGCTTCAGCAAACCCACTCAGAGCTTGCTGTAGGGTTTGCTTGGTGTTGTGGGCAACATTAGGAGCAGGAATCAGGGGTCTGGAGCCAGCTCGGTGCCTGGGGTAAGGAGGGGGCCAGGAACAGCTTCCCAGGGTGGGCTGGGTTTTTGCAGGGACGTGGTGCTCGTGCAGCAGTGCTGGGAGCAGCATTACCTTGGCAGCACCTTCTAAACAAAGCTCAGAGCAGA
This sequence comes from Vidua chalybeata, assembly GCF_026979565.1. Lineage (NCBI taxonomy): Eukaryota > Metazoa > Chordata > Aves > Passeriformes > Viduidae > Vidua > Vidua chalybeata. The sequence goes on along the minus strand of NC_071531.1, from coordinate 115,311,100 downwards.
GCCAGTGCCCAGACACTTCATCCAAACACTGGGGGGAAACCATAACAAGGGAAATACAATCCTGGGGGGTCCTGGCCATCAATTGTCTGCGTTTGGGCAAAACCAGGCACGGCTGCTGGACCTTCTCTTTTGATGTGGTGGCTTGCATGTGATTTGGGTGGGTGGCATTTGGGTGCCTGTTCAGCACAGGAGCATGGCCTGGAGATGATCATGGATGTTCAGGAGATGCTGATATGGATGTCAGGTGAAGCTTTGGGGGGTTGCAAGACCATCCTGAGCAAGGAGGTCTGTGGCTGTCACTGCTGGGAGTGACAGGTGGACTGGGGAGACCCTGTGATGACCTCAATCTGTGCCTCAGTTTCTCCAGTTGCACAAAAGAGTGAGCGCCCAGCTTTCAGCTTCTGGGTAGCAGCTATAAAACCCTCAAGCAGAGCATTGGAAGGTTGTGTCCCACATCTGCCACAGATAAAACCTCCTGGAGCAGCAGGCAGGGCCCTCCTCCCCTCAACCCGCCCGTCCTGTGCCATCTGGGACACCTGAGACCTGCCCCAGCCAAAAATGTTCAAGCAGGTCCATCCCGTCGGGGATGTGTTGCAAAACCCAGGCAGGGGCTGAGTTCTGCACCTCGGCAGGGAGGGAGGAGGGGAATCTGATGGGAAACAAGATCAGCTCGTTGCCCTGGAGCTTGCGTGTGCTGGCAGGCTCAGGAGCAGCGGGTGACCTCACTCACAGCACCTTTTGCAGTGTTTCAGCCTCTTGAATTTGTTTTTTAAGTCATTTTCCTGCAAACAAGGTTCTAGTCTATTCTTTTCTATTCCAAGTTATTAGTTTTAAATCCCTTTATTCAGGCCAGGAGCTGCCAGTGCCTGGGTCACTCTCTCTCCATGCACGTCCTGAGTCCTGATCTCAGCACAGTCACGACTCCTCCAACTTAAGGGATAAATACCCAGACAAATCTGGCATAAACAGAGAAAATGATGAAATGGGTTTGATTTAATATATCCAGTAATCCTAGGCATTCTCACTTCCTTCCCAGTATTATCTGATGTGTATTCTATTCTTGGACACTCAGAGAAACTTGCTCAAAGGAAAACCGAACAATAACAGACGGGAGATTAAAATAAAACCAGAAAAATAACGGGAATGGTGGACAAGAAACTGGTTGGGTTTCCAGGAAGGTTCAAGGGAATCTTCTGTGCAGGGATGTGACTGTGCCCTGCTCCAAATCCCTGTTGGAGGGGGAGGTGAAGGTGCTGTGTTCCCCTCAGGAATAACTGCTGGGCTTGGGTGTCCTTGCTCCAAACGAGCTCATCTCAGCAGAGTGGCTGGAGAAGGAGCCCTGGGATGTTCTCTGGAATGTGCTGTGGTGGGCTCTGTCCCTGACATGTGGCTCTGACTATTATTCGCACCCTTGTCATCCAGAGGCCAAGATGGGCCAAGACCAGGCGGCTGTAATTAAGCAAATCATTAAATCTCTGTCTTCCAGGCACTTGGACATCTGGTTTTTAAGCCAGCCACAAGAGGAAAGGCTGGTTTCCCCCCCAGGATGAGAGCAGGTGCAAACCACCCCTGGCTAAGCAGGACCTCTGAGCATGACACACCTCGTGGTCTCCTCTCGCCCTGGCACACCTGGGCTGAGCTGCATCCCATCTCCTGCTGGGTGAGTGTCCAAATGTCCCAGTCTCTGGGATTTTTAGGGTACCACAAGCCAACACAGCAATGGTCTGGTATGGCCATGGGTACCTCCAAAGAGAGCACTTCCCTGTGTTTGTGTGTGCACAGGGATTTCAGTCTGCAAACAACCAGCACAGCTCAAGGGCTCTGCCAGCTCCTGGATGTGTTCCTCCACTGGCTCTTCTCCCTCTCCTTCTCTCCGTGTCCCAGCAGCCCCGCTCCTCCCTCCTCTCCGTGCTCGTCCCTTGCCAGGCGCTAACATGGGAGAGCTCCCAGGTGTCAGAGACATCCCCATGTCACTCCCCAGGGGCTGGGGACCTGTGTGCTGACTCCTCGGGGCATTTTCTGTGTCCAGGGGGTCGTGCTCCTCCTTTAGGTTCCCAGGAATTCTTTGTTGGTGTGCAGGGCCTGCACCGGGGCCTGCACCAGGGCCTGCTCCGGGGCCTGCACTGGGGCCTGCACCAGGGCCTGCACTGGGGCCTGCACCGGGGCCTGCACTGGGGCCTGCACCGGGGCCTGCACCAGGGCCTACTCCGGGGCCTGCACTGGGGCCTGCGCCAGGGCCTGCACTGGGGCCTGCACCAGGGTCTGCACCGGGGCCTGCACTGGGGCCTGCACCAGGGCCTGCACCGGGACCTGCACACACCCAGGGGAGAGAACAACCATGTCCACATTGCTTCTAGGACTGTCACATAGGTCCTACGACGGTCTCAGAGGTGCTGGGACTGGCACGTTGTCCTGGGTTGTCACATTGTCCTAGGACTGTCACGTATTTGCTGTGATTCTCATATTGTCCTAGGATTGTCATGTATTTGCTGTGATTGTCACATCGTCCTAGGTTGTCACATCATCACCCTAGGACCCGTGAGGAAGACACAGCCACATCAGCAGGCGACATTAAACGGGTCAGTGGTGTGGCGGTGAAGGCAAACAGCCTGGCTTCTCCTCTTCCTCCTCCTCCTCAGGCAGTTAATATTGATAGGGTTTATGAATTAACTTCCCTCTGAGCGACTCGGCAGAGCCGGAATGGGGACATTAAACAAAAAGCAAGTGGCTTGTGACTCACGCCGTGGCCCTGTGCCAAGGCAAGCACAAAAGCAGAGCCTCCGGAATTGCTCACTGCTCAAACCCGCATGGTCCTGGAGAACACACCACATGGGTCCTCTCACTGTATTCAGCTGGGGCAGGTGAAAAACTTCTCCCCCTCCCAGGAACTCTGCTCCTCACCCAGTGCAGAGTCAGCAGAACAATCCATGAGGAGACAAACCTCGTCCCTGAGGGCCACCCGGCTCCCTCCCACAGTGACACAGATCCCGGATTTGGGAAGGTCCCTCTCCCACACCCCACAGGGCTCGCCTGCTCCTGCAGGGGATGATGCAGCCCTGTCCTGCAGACTCCCAGAGGTCTCTGTTTTTGAGGAAAATGAGTAAGAGTTGATTGTCCTTTTGGGTAAGAATGAATCAAAGAAGTTTTAAATAATAAACCTGTCCTTTCCTATAGTTATTTCCCTCTTTATTCCCCCTCCTGGCTGCTGGGAGGTTTGTAAACATTTATTAAAGTCTGCTTTGACATGTCACGCTGAGTATTTCCTTTTGGCCAGCTTCTTACACGTTTGCTTCCATGCAAATTCCCATACAAGGACAGCGGGGAGCCAAACCCCTTTCATCCCTCACAGCCTGCCTGGAGCCCTCTCGGGGTCACAGCTGGAGGGCAGGGAGGCTGAGACCTCCCCAAGGTCCTGGCTCAGGCAGATCCTTTCTCTGATGGGCTGAGGAGGGAGACTGTCTCCTCTAGCTGTTTGCAAGGCAAAAATCCAAAGGCAATGGATAAAGCGAGAGTGATAAAATGGAGCCGGAGTCTTTGGAGTGGTGTCCAGGTGGTGAACGCCTACTGAAACATGAGAAATCCTGTTTAGACATAAGAAAATGATTTTGCAGCTGTGAGGGTGGTCAGCTGAGGTTGTGGAGAAGCTCAAAATGCATCTTGACATGGCCCTGAGCAGCCCACTCCCACTCCCCCTGCTTGAGCTGAATGGTCTCCAGAGACCCCTGCCAGCCTCAGGCTCTCTGGAAGGGAAGGAAGGAGAGGACGCCCCTAGGAAATAAACTCTGTGGGAAGGGGGGAGTTTCTGCCATGCCTGGGAGGTGACCAGGGAAGTCCTTGAAGCCACGGTCGGGTGTGATGAGGGTGTGTCTGACCCACACTTCTGCAGGATGGAGGGGCTGCTGATTCCAGCCCTTTCCAAGCCTTCTTGTGAAGCTTTCTCCCGCACAGCACAGCGCACAGCAGCAGTGCAGTCCCCTGCCTTGTCTCATGCAGTGGCCCTGCAAGGACACAGTGAGCTCATCCTCCTCCTCCTCCTGCTCCCTCCTCATTAAATCCCAGACATCCTCCAGATGTTCCTCGGAAGGATGAGCACCACGTCTTTGTCGTTAGATCAGAGATAAAAGCTCTGGCTGCAGTGGGTGAACTTGTGCCCTCTGGAGCAGGTGCCCAAGTCCAGATGTTCACAGCACAGGGCAGGGATGAAATGAGGGAGAAGGCTGGTCCAGGAGGAACATCTGGGCATGGGGGCTGCTTGATCTGCTCTCCTTGGAGAGGGACCCCTTTCCAACTGGTTTGGAAAGGCAGCACAAGCTTCTCTGGAGATGAGAAGCACTGGGAAGCACCTGCACGTCTCACTGCCATGCACAAGGAGCCACATCTGGTTTGGGGGAAAAGCAAGGGAATTGGGCTGGTGAGAAACTGCGAGGTTGGAGAGGGATCTGTGGCATGAGGAGCCACCTACCTTCATAAAACCACAGAGCAGTTTGGGTTGGAAGGAACCAAAGTCCAAACCCAGATCAGGTTGGTCAAAGCCCCATCCAACCTGACCTTGAGTGTTTCCAGAGATGGGACATCCACCACCTCTATGGGAATCCTGTGCCAGTGTTTTACCACCCTCATTATAAAAAAAAAAAAAAAAAACCAAAAACAAAAAAAACCCCAAAAAAACCCCAACTTATTGTATCTAATTTGCTGTCCTGTTTTCTTCTTTCTGTTCCATAAATCATCTCACAGCTCACTGCCCATGGATGTGGAGTGAAGAAGGGAGGAGGGCAGGGAAAGTTGCTCCAGAGGGACCATCAAAGGGCCGGAGCTCAGTGTTTTCCTGGGAGCTGCTCAGAGGAGGTGTGATGTCCCTCTGCCCCAGCTCCACACCCTTGTCCTGCAGCTTTCTGAGGGCCTTCAGCAGCTCTAGTCAGCTCCTCCCTTAGCCCAAACAAACCCATTCTGGCTCCAGCCTGTGCTTGTACTCCAGGGCTGCTTGGTTCAGTGCCCTTGGGGGCATCCTGAACGTTTCGCCCACTGTGGATAAGGGGACAGGGTCACTGTGTCCCTCCCAAGCTGTGCAGGGGGGCTGGAGGCCCCTCTCTTCCAGCAAGGCCTCCCAGCACACTCCTAACATTCCTCCCAGTGCATCCAGCCTCCTGGTTTGAGGATGGAAAATGTAGAAGTGGTGAAAAAAATAGGGGGAAAATGGGTACAACCACGTATTTACTGCCCCAAATCACCCCTCCATGCTCACTCAGCCTGCAAGCCCAGCTGGCAGTTTCAAAGTGCTCCCAGTTAAAAATTTCTCCTATTTCATAAGCACAGGGAGAGTGTTTGGGGGGAGATAAGGGCTGGTACAGATGCAGGGAGCTGGGCTGAGATAAGAACAGCCATTGGCTGAGCTGCAGAGCACGGAATTGTTTCAGCTCCAGGAAGCTGCATTCAGGGCCCAGCCACCCTGGACTGCACCAGAGATAGGAGAGGGACACTCTCTGCCAGCCCTGGGGGCATGGACAAACCCTGCCCCTCTGGAACTCAGTCCAAAATCATGGATGTCCCAACTGGATTCCTTTGCTCCACTGCCCTTTGCATTCCTGGGGTTACAAATCACAGCTATAAATAATTATAACTGAGCATCCCCCAGCACCTTGATCCAGGCTTTGGCTCCTTCTCCAGCCTCTGTGGCCTCGTGGCTGGGTGCAATACCATGCCCAGGGATTTCCCTTGGGAAATCACCCTGGCTTTGGGTGTTTCCCTTCCCTTGGCCTTGGATGGAGGTCAGACACTCCAGGTCCTTCTGCTTGGTCCAACATTCATGGCTGGACTTGATGATCTTCAAGGTCTTTTCCAGCCCTAATGATTCTATGATGCTATAATGTGCTGCAAACTTTTCTCACCTCCCTTCCTCCCTCCCAATCCATCTTTGATTTCCACGTTGTTCTTTGCATAGAGGTTGGTGTGCACTGAGCAGGTCTAAGCATCCCTGAGGATTTGCCTGATTCCCTTTCCTTTAGGCTCAAGAAGGATCTTACTTCTTTTATCCCTTCACCCAACAGAAAAGCTCATTTTCAAAGGACAATGCAAGTCCTTAATGCCACAAACCAGCAATTTCTGAATATTTGGGGACAAGGCTTGGGATTATGCAGAGCTGTTTGCTGCCTACCTCTGAATTACAGTGACCTCCCACGAGCAGCCACAGTGGGAGCACCAGGGAAATACCAGTGCCCCAGAAATACTGCACACAAACAGCACAAAAAGCCAAATACTTGTCCTTTCACACTCCCCATGAGGGTTCCTTCTGCAGGGCTCTCCTGGCCTTAGACTGGGATGAAAGGGAGGGGAAAATGTGGAGGGGAAGAGAGGCTGGAGGGGAAATAATAACAGGGGCAAACAAGCAGCACCAGAATTCGAGCCAGAGCCTGGACAGTGAACTCAGCTCCTCTTCGTGATGTTTCCTAGGACACCAAATCTTCTTCCCTGCTAGCTTTAATGGATTGTTTTAACCAGGAATTAATGTGTGTTGCTGATACCGGCCACTCTGCTCAGCACAGCCAGTGGCAATTTGTGTGTTTGCACTTGGGACACAATGCCAGAGAAGTGCAAAAGGGGTGATCAAATGCAGATCAGAAATCCCAAGGAGCTTGGAAAGAAGAGCTGGTGCTTCAGCACTGTCTCTAACGATGGGTATCCATTCACGGGGTGCAGAGGAGCTGCTTGTCTCTGTTTGGAGACTGGGAAGTGACAGCTCCTGAAGTTTCAGCTTTCTGGCCCCTGTGGGGACAAGGGATGCTAGAAAATCCTGGAAAAAAAAAACCTGTGATGAGGAGATAAACAGAGAGAATGCAGCAGCAGAACATGTATTACTCTTGTGTTCTCAGAGTTGGTTGTATTTGATTTTGGATGGTGGCTTTTTTAAGACAGCAGGCATTCATGAGCACACTGGGGTGTGTTTCAGAGAATCATGGAATTATTTGAGTTGGAAGGAACTTTAAAAGACCATCTTGTTCCAACCCCACACCAAGGGCAAGGACACCTCCCACTAGGCCCCCAAGCTGGCCTTGAACACTTCCAGGGATTCTGGATGAAGGACCCCGGGTTTCATCTGCCTCTCTCTGAGCACAGGCCCATCACTTCAGGCCCTTCCCACCTCTGCCTCCGTGGTGAGGAGCAAAGCCTGGTCAGAGGTGACCCCCAGGTCAGCCTGCCCTGGACTTTGTGTCCCAGTGGTCCCTGTGGCTTCCCAGCTGGCACAGCCTGGTCCATAACCAGGGACAAGGAGCAGCCTCACTTCTACCACAAGATCAAGAACTGCTCTTTCTCCATCCTCCTTTCCTCTGGGCTCTGGGGAATTTCCATTTTTGCTCTCTGGATTATGTTCAAACCCTCAGGCCATACAGATCAACAGCAACGAGGCGAGCTGGTTTAGGGGAATGGCATTCAGGGGACAAAGGAGATGTCCCCGTCCTTGTTCTCCATGGAGATGGAAAGGTGAGGAAAGGGGTTGCTCTCTGAGGACCCCCAAGACATCCACAGGGGATTTTTATCTCTTCACGTGTGCTCAGCCTAGCAAGGAGTTGCACACCTGGAAAAAGGATCTGGCTGCATGGCAGGGGCATCTGCTGTGCCCATAACATTTTGGCAACACAAAGAGGGACTTTGGTGTAGCTGCACGAGACAGCACTTTCACACCCTTGTGTGAATTCACAGATTTTGAGCTTTCCTGGGCAAGAAAAAAAGGCCCTGTCTTGTTTTAGGGGTGTAGAGACACCATCCAGCCAAGTAAATTTGCAGGTCTTGCACTGTTACAAGCTGAAGATGCTTTTCCTTGGCTTCTCCTCTTCTTCTGGAGGATCCATGCACAAGCTCAGGGTGCTGCCACCCAGCTCGGGGCGGCCAGGCCGTGACAGGCAGAGCCAGGACGAGGCATTTGTTGTGTCACAACACTGACCAGTGACTCTCCAGGGCTCGGGCTGGGAAGTTAAAGTGTCCTGGCCCATGGCCAGAACAAATATTCCTCTTAGGCTCATCAGACTGAGGCTACATGTCTGGAGAATCACTGCCTGCCCCGAGCCTGCTGGCCAGAGCAGAGGTCCAGAGAGGCTGTCCCTGGAGGACAGTGGTCAAGGGGCACCCAGAGGTGACCACACTGGCAAAACCTCAAGGCCCAGAGTAGAAACATCCACAGCGCTGTGTTCCTGACTGAAGCACCCTTTGGTTCCCACTAGCTCTGGCTGTCCCAGAACACTGGGAGGGCTCCCCAGCACACCCAGTTCAGCCAGGCTCTCACCAGCTCCTCCAGCCTTGCCCCGGGGAGATGCTGATGGGGGTGAGATCCTGGGCCCTGGCCTAGCCCATGAAATATGAGAAAAAGCAATTTTCTACAGCACTATTTAGGGATTTTACTTTTCTCTCTTTTATTGAGACCATCCAAGAGATGCTTCTGCTGCAAGATGGACTTTTCTTGGTAAAAGCCCACAGCCTGTAAAGCCTTTAAAGCTCTCAGATCCTGGAATCCCTCCTAATTTAGCCATGAATTAACGCTCCATCCTTGGAGAGGACAAATTCATGACCAACCCATAGGGTTGACCATCCTTGGGCATTATCTTGATGGGTTTGATTTGGCCCAGCCACAGCCCTGCCTGACCATGGTTAGAAAGTTGTTTGGATTTAGCAGAGAAGGTTCAGTATTGCTGCAAAGTATTTTCAGTGGGAAAAAATCCTTATGCTGCAGTGTTTGACTGCAAAAAGGGAAATGACAGAGAAATGAGGAAGCTCCTGAGAATTAAGCAGCTGAACAGGATGAAATATTTGCAGAGGGAGTGGAAGGGGGCTGAGGATGCAAGTGCAAAGCACTGATTCAAAAAGGCCCAGGGCAGCCAGGTCCAAACAGCAGTCTGAGAAATGCCACCAGGGGAAAGAAAATCTCCTGCAGAAGGGCCATGGCGTGTCCAAACGGGAGGCATGGGACAGGTGATGGCCACAAGTTGAATCCACTTGAAATCCAGGGATTGGATTTTTTTCACACAAGTGAAAATCCACTTGAGCGTGTGGAAGATTTTGAGGAACAACTCAGTGAAAGCTGCAAAAGGAGTTAACAGGAAGCAGAGCCCACAGTGCAGATCTGCAGAGCTTCGTGGTGGTGGATAAAATTAATTGTGCTGAATTGCACAGTGCTGAGGAGGTGGCAGCATCTTCCACAAGCTGTCCCTGCCCTGCTGTTCCACAGGGAGATGAGCTGGAGCTGTGACAGGCCCCAAGGGGGAATGGGGACCTCAAACACTGATCAAGCTTCTCCTGGCTGTGAAAGACCTGTCCAAGACCCAGGACCAAGATCCAAGATCACCTGGATGGAACAGGGGGGTTCCAGCTGCCAAGACCCACCCTCCAGCACCCACCTGGAGGAGGTAGCGTGACGTGTGGAGGTTATAAAAGCGGGGAAGTTTCCAAAGCAGGGAAATTTTCTGGAGATTATCTAACTTACCCCACCTCCTTGTCACAAAATCCTGCAGCCACAAAAGCAGGGTGTGATTCAGAGCAGGTATCACATTGCTAATTCCTTCCTCCTGTCCCTTTCCCAGTGGCCTCTGCCAGCAACGGGGCACTGGGTCTTATGCAAATATGCACGAAAACAATGCACAACGCATCTCAAAATACATAAATATATATTTCTATATCTAACAGATTTCACAAGACACTTTTGAAAAGTGTCACCTGCTGTTACCAGGATATCTCCAGATATCTGTAGGAAATTCCCCAGTGGAGACATCTCTGGATGACAGCCTGAGAAACACAAAAGAGGCCCTTTTCAGTGGTACTAAACCATGTCATTAAACCTGAGATTACCTGGGGTCAGCTGGTATTGTGCATGGTAAACATTTGCTCTTACTGGAAAAGGATATTTTTTTTATCCCTCCCTGCTTTTGTGAGTGCTTTATCTGCAGGGTAATGAGGGAACTGAGTCTTTCTCTTGCCTTTTTTTCCTACTAAATCGGGTTTCTTGCAGTCTTCGGAGTGATCCTCCTCCCACACAGGGTCGACGTCAAGTGTGCGTCCACCAGTTTCACAATAATCCCATTAACTTGAAACCGGACAAAACCCACAAAGCTGGCCCTGGGCAAGGCTGGGGCAGGAGGCATTTTGTGACTGGGTGGCTGAACCAAAATTTGGGAGGAAAACATGATTCCAGTCAAAGGGAGGTCAAAGCCAGTAGTTTCTGTTGGTTTCTTTTAACCCTTGCCTATTTTGGTCAAGTAAAGGAGTGGAGGGTTTTTTTGTTTGGTTTCTTTTTGTTGTTGAAACAGTGTCTTTTTGAAATGAAAAGTCAAGTGCTTTGTATCAGAAAAGTAGGAAGGGGAATAATTCTATCTCCCAAAATTACAATGTTTTTCTGGGAGTTGAGTTATTTATAGAAATCACAGCATCATTTGGGTGGGAAGGGACCTTAAAGATCAACCAGTTCCATTCCCTGCCACAGGAAGGGACACCTCCCACTATCCCAGGCTGCTCCAAGATCCATCCAGCCTGGCCTTGGACACTTCCATCCCCATCTTCTCCATTCCTCCCCAAAATATCTCCACCCTCAACTAAACATCAGCCTCTGAGCAGCAGAGCAACACCTTGGTGGTAAATCTTTGTGTGGAATGATTCAACCTCCTTGGATGACACCAGCTGGATCCATAGCCCTGGGCTGGGAATGTCCAGATTAATCATTGCACCACCACTGGCATGCTTTGGACCCGGACTCCTCCAAAGCAGCTCCTCTTTTTGGGAGGATGCCCATCTGGATGTGGCCACCTGGGCATCTTGAGTGCCTCCAGAGGGTCTGTGGGTCCTGGAGGGCTCACCTCTGTCTTGTGGGGTCTTGCTCCAACATCTCTCCCAGGACAGGCTTTAATCACCCAAACCAAGCATGGGATGGGCCAAAGCACAGGGGAGGAGACCCCCCCCAAAACACCACGTACCCCCAAAACACCACCTGCCCCCAGAGACACCACGTGCCCCCATCAAGCAGGCGGCTGAAGGAGGAACCCAGAGGGGGGCAGTGCTCTTCCTCCATCTATGGGCAACCAGGAGGAAGAGCAGCTGCTACAAATCCAAGTTTGCAGCACATTTCAATCCAGCTGCGTTCTGGGGATGCTCCAAGAGTAACCATAATTGGGACAAAAAATTGGAAATATTTTGGTGATGAGGGGGATTTTGATGCTTCAAGGGATTGTTGGAACGTGCTGCTCTTGCTCCAGACTTTGTGCTGCCTCACATCACCGGCCAGATACTGAAATGCAGAGATGGGTTGCAACATCTGGGAAGCATTGCCTCGGAAGGGATGATGGATTTCGGGGAAATGACCTCATAAAGTTTGGATGAGGGTCAGGACGGTGGGGTATTAATCACCACATGGAATTGGCATCCTGGGACATGGGCACTCACCGCTGCCCACAGCCCTGCCTTGAGGCATCATCCTCACGTTGTTTAATCCAGGCCCACAATCCCAAAAATTCCACCCCCCCCGGCACTGCTGTTGCTCCCCACTCCAGGAGCTGGCCACAGAGGGGTCCCCGAGCCCAGACCACCCTGCTGGGGGCCCATTTGCCTGAGGAGGAGCAGATGGGGAGGCACGAGCTGGGAAGCTGTTCCAGGGCTTTTGAGACTTCCTTGGCAACCCCGAGGGGCTCCTCGGATGCTGTGAGGGGTTTGGGGCTGGAATGGGAGTGCAGATGGGCTTGGAAGCATGGGCTTGGGAATGCTGACGCTCAGTGACGGTGATGCCCACCCACCCGCTGCCCCCAGGGAGTTATTTTTGGGTCTCAGCCCTGTCAGCTCATCCTGGGAGGATGCTGGAGGGTGAGGCATCGGAGTACGGGCATCTCGCTGAGCACAGGGCTGCAGAAGCTATTTAGGGACGATTTGGGTCATTTAGCAACTCCCAGCTGGGCTGTCTCGACTCCTTTGCCCAGGGAGGACCAGAAGAGTGTGGGTTCCCTGAGCACCTCCCCCTTCCTGCATCCTTTCTACTCGGCCCTGCAGCGACAGGATGGCACCAAAGAGCTGGGCACCCTGCTCGAGCTCCCAGCCTGCTCTGCAGTCCCATCCCAAGGCTCTCGGGCTCGTTTGGGACCAGATGGACTCGTTCCACAGGCCACGAGGGGCGTTGAACCCGCACCCTGTTTGCAAACAGGCTGTGCTGGCAGCCACGTGGCGCCTTGTCCTGCTGCCAGGCTGCAAAACGCACCCAGGTCCCGGAGCAGGAGCAGGAGCAGGGCAAGGACCGCATCCGGCTGGGGATGGGGGAGCTGCTCACCTGGAGAAGCTTGGGAAGGACATCCCATCCTCCTGCCTCTCAGCAGAGGAGGTTTGCAGGGAGCTTCAGGGCCCAGATGAATGGCTGGTCAGGGACATCTGAAACAAACTCCTTTGCAAAGACAGCGATGGTGGGGAAGCCCCACCATACACCAAGGTCCTTCCCAAGGTGGGTGCCAAGTGGCCTCCACCTCCATCCATACACATCCATCCTTTCCTAAAGGTGTCCAGCCAGTTCCCCACCCACTTGCCCCAGCTGAGGAGAAGGATGGCAGCACGTTAAATGAGCATCAAGACTTCCCTGAGGGGAAGGGCTGGACCTGGAACAGCAGGTGGGATGATGAGTTGATGGTGACCAGGCTCTTCCCCTGTCATTAAAACCACAGGAGGAGAAACCACATAAGGGAAACTTCAGAGTGAACAGAAAGCTTCCCTGGAAAGTCCCATGGATGAAAATCAGGACCATGCCTGGAGTGGCTGAGAGTGCCACAGTCCCATCCTGGGGACAAGGACCCCACTGCTGGCACATCCCCTTGGCACCAGCAGAGGACTCTGCAGGTTCAGTTCACTCAGCTAAATTGTTTCTCCATTAAAAATCAGCCCAGGATGGATTTTGCGCTGCTGGGCTCAGCACCTTCCATGTACCTCCCATCATTGCCCAGGGTCCCCCACAGGCTGAGATCTCAGCTGAAAACCCCTCAGCCCTTCCTCTCCAAGTTCAAAGGGGGGAGCTCGGTGCTTTGAGGGTTATCTTGAGGCTCCCCCAGATTTAAGGGGGGCTGTGCCATGGTGCCTTTCCACGGTGAGTGGCAGAAGCAGAGGAGAAGGGTCTGGTGGGAGGATCTCCTGCATCAAAGGGGGCTGCAAAACCCACCCAGTCAGGATGGGGGTTTGGGGGTGCTGCAAAAGTGGCAGCCTCCAGCACCAAGCTGAGACCTTGGAGCCCATCTCGTGAGTGAGGAGCCACAGCCAGGAAGATTTCAGCTGGCTGGGAGGATTTGTGGAATTGCTGTTCTCACATAAATTAGGTTTTGGGCTTTTTTCTGGCTGATTTTTTTGGCTGTTTTTTTTTTTTTTTTTTTTTTTTTTTTCTGAATGCTTTCCTCTGCCCTTGGGAGATGAGGCAATAGGCTTGAGGGTTCCAACCCTTCTCCAGTCCTGAAGCATGGAAAAGTGGGGCTGTGGGCATCTGTGTACTTATATACAACACATGCATGCGTGCCTACATGTGCACAGTCCAGCTGCTCCCCAAAACACACCCCAAAATGTTGATGCTTAGCCAGGGCTTAAAACTGCAGGTATTTGAGGAGAAATCATGCTTAAAAAGGGTTATTTTAAACTTTCAGGTTTTCATGAGCATTTATTTGTCAGAGTCTGCAAATATTGGTATTGAAGCTGTGAAAATCTTCAAATAAACTCCTCACAAAGCTGGGTGATTGACGTGTTATTTCAAACGCCCACTGGCTTGGTTTCTCCCTGAGCAACTGCTGCCTTGGCCCATCCATACTGGGGGGATGTCTGCAGTAATATTGGTTTGTGGGATTTGGGAATCGCCCCCGTGTTTGAACACAGCTTTGGCCTGCTGGGTGGCCTTTGGGCCTCTCGCCTTCCCTCACACATCACTCTCCCAAGCCACCAGAAGCTCTGGCATGGGTGAGGTTTCTCTGGTGTCTAAAACAGATTTTGAGCTGTTGGGTGACAATTCCTTTGGCTCATTCTCCTTCACATCACAACTTCCCCATGAAATTTGTAGGAGCTCAACAGTGTGGCAACTTTGTCCCTGAATCAAACTGGCCAACCAGATCAGGAATGACTTGGAGGAGCAGACAGACTCGTTCCTCTGGATAATCCAGCCCCCAAGGCAGAAAACCAGAAGAGAAATGGAAAAGAGGTGGATGCACCAAGTGTTTACAGTAACAACACAGCCCATTGCCTGCCACTGTCCCATTAAGGGCCTGCTTCCAAGGAAGGCACGATCAGGAAGGAAAAGCTCTCCACTTGGATGCTGGGAAGGTCCAGCAGAAGCGTGCATCCCTCCAGCTCATGTGGCAGATTTGTTTCCTTGGCAGGAAACCATCAGTGCTCTTAACTTTCGCTTCCTGCTCCCTGTGCTAAGGGACATTTAGGATAAAAAAAAAAAAAAAAAAGTGGTTTGCAACCACTTGGCGTGGCTGGGTGGCTTTTTTCTGCTCGTTCCTCTGCACAACCTCTGTGCTCCCTATAGTGGTTGCTTTTCTTCCTTAATTCTCATTCTTGGGTTTGGGTGACTCAGTGCTGGTATGAGCTGTGCAGAGTCATTGCAGTAAAGATTTGGGAATGATGCTCTAAATCCCAGAAGTAAAACCTATTAGTGTGTGAGCCCTTGGTCCCTGGGCATTGCCCCCAGAGAGAGACCCCCAAAACCTGGGCTGAAAATCAAGAGGGGCTTTTCGGAGGGTGCACCCTGGGATAGCTAATTTAGCAATTCTGGGGCTCACAGCTATTTCTCTGGCTTTATGCTTTTGAGACTTTGTGTTTTGGCAGCTCTGAGGGCTGCAAAGTTCTTGGAAAGAGTAAGCAAAGCAGAGCAAAGCTTTCTGCCCTGGTGCAGGGGACCATGTAGGACTTCTGTCCCACAGGAGGGTGATGAGTGACTGTGGCTGCCCCTTAAAGACATTGCTGGGACACCCAGTATAAACTGATTTGAAAACAGCTTCAGGATGAAAAGTGAAGGAACTCATAGAACCAGAGAGTCATGGAATCACAGAAGGGTTGGAAAGGACCTTAAAGATCATCTCATTCTAACCCCCCTGCCATGGGCAGGGATGCCTTGCCCCAGCCCTGTCCAGTCTGGCCTTGAACACTTCCAGGGATGCACAGAGCAGTGGGTTTCCATAAAATTACATTTGCAGACATCATCCATATCCCTTGGAAGCTCCTCTTTGAGCTGCCCAGATTATTCCTGAGCAGACTGCAAGGTAACTTGGCCACAGTTTGGAATTAACACATCCATGGAGCTGAGTGTGTCCTGAGCCTTGTTTCACTTAGACAGAAAGGCCCAGCGAAAGCCAGGCTGGGGACCAAGATAAATTGCAAACCAAATGAAAACTAAGTTGAAACCAAATGTATTTTTTTTCATGGCGACTGTGGTTAGGCTTCTCCTGGTGTCTGCAGGGGAAGGTGAGGAGCCTCTGAGAACCAGAGGTTTCCAACATCTTGGTTTGGTGGCTTCTGAGTGGCTGAGAGAATGAGAAACACAAAATAAGTTCTATGGGATGGGAGACTAATTATTTTGAGATTTGTTAATTAGTTACTTAATCCAACAATTCATTCTAGTCTTCAACAAGAGCAGCCTAAGAGAATGTACCAAGACCATGGAGGCACAACCAAAAAGGTTGGCTATTGAATTTGCCACACTCCAAGAGGCTTTGTCCACTGTGAAGCCCTGCCATGACCACAGAGCTGTCTCTGCACCTGGGTTTTGCCAGAACTGGTGGCACCAGCTCCATGAAAATCTTGAATCAAGAGTGGAGATTGAATTCATTGAATTAGATGGAGATCAAGGTTCACAGAGGAGTGGACAGCTGTACCTTGAGCTTAAAATATTTCCATGGCATTCAACATGGAAATTCAACCCCCAATACCCATCTTTTTACAGACCAGAAGAGACAGCAGAGAAGTGCTTGTAGTAGAAATAAACTCATTTACTATCGGAAACCCGAGGTGTTCGCATGTTACAAAAATAAAAATGTACAGTCACTGTCATAAAACTCACCTTTTTTTTTTTTTTCTCTCCAGTATAAGTTAGTGCTTTTACAAACAAAAACAAAAACAAAAGTCTAGAGCTAGATTTCCAGCTGCTGCCTCTCCAACCGCTCTGCATCTGGCCAGTGGGATCACCTGGGGATGAGGATCACAGAGGGACACCCCTGATGGCACTGGCAGTGCTGCCCAGGGAGGTGGCTCGAGGCCAGCTCAGGGGGAGGTGGGATTTCCAAGCAGGACCAGAGGAGGAAACTTTGGGTATGTTTTTGTTGAATTATTCAGAGCACGTAACGTGTCCACGCTGCTTTTTTGGCAAGTGTGGGAGAGCAGGCAAGGCCTGGAGTGATGTTTGTACCAGCTCAGTGCCCTGGCTGAATTCATTTTTCCCAGTTATTTGTCTCGCCCCAGTGACTGTGCCATGACCCTCACCATCAAGCACATGACCCTCCCTTCACAAGAACAAAGGGATAAAGGGTTCTGCCACGGTGCAGTCTGTTCTTAACCCAATCCTATCCCAAACACGCTCGAGGGTGGCATGAACCACCCTACAGATGTGCCTTTGCCTCCTGTGGTTGTGACACTGTTGGTTGGGACAAGAGCCCCCCATTGGGGGTGGGACCACAGGAACCTCCCAGTTAGCCCTGAATGGTCGCAGTCACCCGTGACTGAACACACAGGTGACATCACGGCATGGCTTTGTCTCCACCAAACTTCACAAGAAGGAAGGATGGGAGAAACTAAGGAGTGGTCCGAGGTCTTGGCCTAAGCCAACATCAAATGTGTTTGCCTAGTCCTGAAACAGCTTTTACAAAATGTGACTCGTCCAGTGCTGCAGCTCAAGCAATTTTCATTTTTTAGGGGAGGAATCAGCATCCTCCTGGCAGGGAAACCACGGACCTGGGCTCTGGGCTCTCCAACCCAACAATTACAGGGAAAAACACCAGGAGCTCCTTCTAGTGAAATGCTTTGTGGACATTTTTTACAAATCCAGGCAGAATGGGGCGAAGCTCAGCGTCACTTGCAGCTCCTCAACTCGGGGTTTAGCGCTGGCAAATTTTGTCACCTCTGAGGGACAGCAATGGGGACGTGGCAGCACTCAGCCAAGGGGATGAACACTGGTCTTTGCTGCTGGCCTGGAAACATGAGTCACCAGGAAGGGGGTTAAAAAAAAAAAGACATGAAGAGCTCACCTTAAATTTTAATGAGCTGGAGATGATTATTAAAGCCAGCAGCTGGAAGCTGCAGGTTCCTAAAAGCTTTTTAAAGGGTGACTGCTGCTGTTGGGAAGCACTAATGGGTTTTTTGGAAGATGTTGGCCCCACTGGAGAAACCTACAGGGGACCTGCTCGATGGTACCAGTAAACTCCAGTGGGCTGCTAGCAGTGCACTCCAGTGGGATGGAATGTCCATCAGGTTAATGGGAAGGCAGCCCTTGTACAGGAGCTGGGAATCCCATCCCTGCTCTGCCAGCTTGAAGCTGGGAGAGCATTTCTGCAGGGATGCAAAGCTGTGGGAGACCCTTTCCCGCTGTGGGTGATACTTGTCCTTGACATTTGCATCAAGCTGCTCAGCAGAACTGCAGCTGACTCTCCTCATCCACCCAAAGCCCTTCCTGCCTTGCCAAGGCACAGAGGAACTCCGGCTCTCCCTGTGCCAGGCAATCTGCAGACGGAATTCTTCAGGGGCACCTTTTGCACACGGCGTTCTCGCTTTGGAAAGTGACTCAAGGCACTCAGGGCACGATTTTTTTCCCCCCGGATTTGGTCACCTCAGCGTTGATCAGAGGGGCAGGCTGGGATGCAGAGCCAGAGATCAGCGTGCAACCACAGCTGCATCTTCCTGAAAAAGATACAGCAAAACAAGCAGAGGAGCGCGTTCGACACAGACCACGCTGGAGCGGGTGCAGGCCCGGGCACCCCAAACACCCAAAGCCTCGGGCCCCAGAGCAGCCTGTCCCCGCTTCACACCCAGGATAAACCCTTCTGCTGCGGAGCAGAGCTAGGATTTCAGATCCTTGGAGAGCGTGTCCGTGTCGCTGCTGGTTCCCAGGTGACTGTTGGGCACGATGCCCAGCGCCACCTCATTCTGAGGCTTCCACGGCACTTTGCTGCCCGCAAACTTCATGAATCGCTGCCCTGCTAAGAAATACAAAATGGGATCCAAGCAGCTGTTGGTGCTGGCGAGGGGACGAGTCACCTTGTAGGCCAAATTGATGGCATTGAGGGTCTGGCAGCTCAGGTCCCAGCTCCGGAAGGAGTAGTACAAGGTACGAGTGACATGGAAAGGAAGAAAACAAACAATGAAGACCACCAGGACGATGATGATCATCTTCACCGACTTCTTTTTGGAGCGGGAGAGGCGGGAAATGCCCCGGGTGGGCTGGAGCAGCCGCCGGGCCATCAGGCAGTAGCAGACGATGATGATGAGGAAAGGGATGCAGAAGAGCAGCACCAGCATGACCGAGCTGTAAATGACAAACTGGCCGAAGAGGTCCTTGCTGGACGTGTCGTGGCAGGTGATGGCGTCGCCCTTGACGCTGGTGGTGACGAAGAAGAGCACGGGGGACTGGCACACCACGGTCACCAGCCACACCAGCAGCGACACCCTGCGCGCGTGGCGCACGTGGCCCCACTGCAGCGACTTCAGCGGGAAGCAGATGCCCAGGAAGCGATGGACGCTGATGCAGAGCAGGAAGAGGATGCTGCAGTAGAGGTTGGTGTAGAACAGGAAGCGCACGATCTTGCACAGCCCCACGCTGAAGGGCCAGTTGTCCCCCATGGCGTAGTAGTACACCAGCAGGGGCAGGGACACCACGTAGAGCGTGTCGCTTATGGCCAGGTTGAACATGTAGGTGGTGGAGGCGTTCCAGGTCTTGATCCTGAAGATGAAGGAGTAGAGGGCCAGCAGGTTGAGAAAGAGCCCCACCACGCACACGATGCCGTAGGAGACGGGCAGCAGGACGTATTTGAAGTCCTCGTCAAACACGCACTTGTAGGGGTTGTCATCTGTGCCACCTGGGTCCAAGGAGCTGTTGATGACCCTGGTCCAGGCTGGAGGAGTTGTGAGGTTCTCCATCACCCTGGGGGGAAAGCAAAGAGGCTGTAAGGACACGGAGACAATGGCTCGAGAGGGCAGCACATCGCTGGCCACAGACACCACGGCCTCGTGGTGTTGGTGACACAACTGAGTAGTCCCTGGCACGGAGGAATTATGGTCAGGTGGATGAGGTGACTTTTATTTAACCTCATTTTGCATCTGGAGCACAGAGGAAGAACTGAGCTGCTTTAAAGTCACCAACAAACCCCAGGCCACATGTGGGAGTCCACCTCAGAGCTCCTGCAGCCCAGTTCAATGTCCCAAAGCGCCCTTCCCACCATGTTCACGCAGAAATTTGCTCTCCTGCATCACAGGACAGGAAAGATGCTCCGTTCTGTGTTTAGCCGGCCACGAGAGGTGACTTAGCTGAGCACCATTAAAAATGCATCCTGCTAAATTCCAGGCAGAAAGGATTAGAAAGTGGAATTTCAGCAAGCAACCCTCACGACTGGCCCCCATTTCAGAGGTCTTCAGCTCCTTCTGGTAGGGCAAACCTCACCACACCCAGAGGCCCTGCAATCAAACCTTGCCAAAAGGAGCACGGTCTCCACCACAGGGGCTCTGCCTGGCTTGGCAGGTGATGAGGATGAGGGGTCTTCAATAGGTTTAGTGTTGGGCCAGTGGTGGCCAGGTCACAGTCCTGCTCCCTGGCCTTGAGCCCTGCTTGTGCAGAGCTGGTTTCTGCATGGGACTGATTGGCTGGGAGGAGAAAAATGGCCTTGAAAGGGTCTCTGCAGACACGCAGAGCCTGGCCTGTCTGTGAGGAGGGACAAGGGCCCTTTTGTGCCCTGGGCTCTGCTGACACACGATATCCGAGCGAGTCCGTGGGTCAGGAATCAAATTAAAATGCATTTCCTCCCTTCCCGTAAGAGAAGCCGGTTGGATGTCCCTGCTGTTCCCTGCCTTACGGGAAGCCTGGGGAAATGGGGGGTTACAAGGAGACAAATCCAGCCCAGGAGCTCAGGAACCAGGAGCTCCTGCAGGAGAAAAAGTCTGAGGAAAGGTGCCCTTGGAATGAGTGGGTGGGATGCACCCTGACCCAAACCTCTCCAGGATTTTAGGTGGAAAAGAGCAATCCTGGCCTTTTCAAGTGAAGGGCTCAGCTCTAACCTGGAGCCACCATGCAGAGGGACAGTGTGGCCATGCCCTTCCTTGCAAAATCAACACCAGATCCAGAGCTCTCCTGCCCCTACCTCCAACTCAGATCCTGTAGGGAAGGAGGCAGTGACAGCATCCTCGAAGCTGCCAGCCTGGATGATCTCTCACCAAAGTAAAGCACTTTTGTACTGAAAAGCATCTTGACAAGTGTGTGCTGAGGGAGAAGGGATGCTTCCAGCCCATCACAAGGGGATAACTCCAGTCCTTGCTACGGGGACTGGATCAAACAACCTGTCCAGAAGTTTGAAGTAGAAATAAACTCTACTTCATCCCTGATGATGTTTCCCCCATCCTGCTGCTTTCCCCTTGGAGCAGAGCAGGAACAGGGCTGGCTGAGGCTCACACTTCCCAAGGACAGGGGTGGAAACCACACACACACTCACACCCCAGCTAATCTGCAAAAACCCCAGTACAACTTTGGGAACCACTTTGTGATGAAAATCAAGATCCAGCACTGTCCTGGCCTCGAGGTTTTGCTTTTCCTGCACTCAGCTCAGCTTTGCTCCCATCCTGCCTACCCCAAGTCCTCAGCAGCGTGGCTGTGGATGGAGAGGGTTAACAGAGCTCTGGCAGATGGGAAAACATTTTCCAGCTGCTGTTCTCCGCAGTTTCTTCCTTCCCTCTGAGCTTTGCAGATCTGTGGCCAGCCAGAGAGAGGTTGCCCACAGAGCTGGCAGCTGATGAAAAGGGTTGGACAGGCCACCGTGACCGAGGGAAGCCACACAAGATGCCCTAAAAGGCTCAGGGAAGGGTTACAGAGTTCCAGAGGCTGCAGCCTGGCATGGGATTTCTCCATCTGCTTTCCCTCTCTCCCCTGCACATAACCCAGCCCTGATGGGGGGAGATCACCCTGAATTCCAGCTCATCTTCCCACAGGCTCCTGAGACCCCAGTGAGAAAACCCAACCACAATCCATCCGTAAGCCAAGGTGGGGAATCTCCTCTGGCTGCCCAGGGATGTGCCAAGTCCCTCATCTCCACCTTCAGGACAAGGAGCAAACAGTGTTTGCTGGTTGGTTTGAATGGAGCCTTGTCCTTGCTGTCGTGCTCTCCCTCCTTTTCCTTCTGGGGATGCAAAAGCCTTTCTTTTTCCTCTTTTTTTTTGCCCTCCTTTTGCCCAGAGTCCCTAGGACAAAACCTGCTGTGTGTGCGGGGCCCGTGGCTGCCGTCCAGCCCCTCGCTGCATCCGCAGGGAGCGAGCTGGAGAGGCCAGGGCCAGCCAGGGCATGTGAAGGCACAAGAGCTGGCAGCTGGCACTGCCCTTTGCCGTGCCCACGGGTGGCACGAATGCCAGCTGTGACACCCCGAGCCCCCGGCGGGGACGAGGGGAGGGCGAAGGCAGCCGCAATCCCTGAGGATGCCAAGTGGGATAAACGCTTCCGTGATCCCCAAAAGCAAACGAACCACCTGCATCTGCCTCATCACTTCATCTCCCGGCCCTTTCCGAGGTCACAGTTGGTGTTTTTTTCCTCTGGCATTGGATGCAGGTGAACAGGCACAGCTTTTTGGGTGCCCTCCAGCCATCCACACACAGTTTCCCCCGTGCTGAACCCCGTGCAGGTTGCAGTCGCTGGACCATCTCTCTCTCTGCAGTGTGGCCTTGGACGTAGTTATCCCATGAGGTTTTTTTTCCCAGAAAACATGTACCCTCAGTGCCAGAGGATGAAGGCAGCACAGGAGAGGAGCCTGGGCAGATCACTGCCCTCAAATAGAGCACCCACAGGCATGTGCACGTGAAGTCAGCATCCCAAAATGCTCCTGTAACTGTATCTGCCAGGGATATTTGGATCAGCCAACCTGGGAAAGGAGGGGGCTGTCATGGGAGAAGGTCACTGAGGGCAGCTGAGGGATGGGCAGCACTCCACAGGGAGACCACGGGATGAGCACTCAATTCCCAAGTGAGGCCCTTGACTCCTGATTTCTGCTCCATTCTCCAGCATTCCCAGTGCCATCCCAGCCGTGTTGCATGCTGGAATTTGGCAGGCAGCAGCAAAGTCACTGAAGACAGCAAAGCGCAACCAAATCACAGCCGCGATGAACATGTTTTCACAGGGGGCTGATGAGGTTTAATTGGCCTTCCCAAATAATTAATGTGGATTAATTTCCCAGCAGGACCTCACAGAGGCAGCCCTTGGTTGTGCCACAGCTCCAATTGTTTTATGCTGGAGGCTGAAACCACGATCCCTTCGCCGCATCTTCTCCCTGACTCCCTTCCAAAGGACACACGGAGAACGTGGGTGTTTTCCCTGCCCTAATTCAGAGGCATTTAGTAGACTCATCAAAATCCTCGCTCAGGATCAAGGAACCGCTCGAGACTCTGGGAAGCAAACGACCTGGAATCGTTTTTCACTGCTCTGGGGTTGTGGTTCCAACCCTTGGTGACCAAAAGCAAACAGGCAAGGCGTTCGGATGCTCCCGAGCCTGTCTGCTCGGAGCCCTGAGACAGGACCCGGCCGAAATCTGAGCCTGCCCAAAACGCCTGCTTTTCATCTGCCCTTTCCCTTTGGATCCTCTCTGCCTCGGTGACCTTCAGAGCCCTTCTCCTCCGGGCTGGCCCCGGCCACCAGCGTGGGCTGAGGACCTCCCCAGCTGTCCCAGCTCCACCACCCCCAGCGCTTCCCCCCAGCGATCCCAAGGCAAGACACCTCCAAAATTCATTTCCAGGATAGCCAAGCAGCTTTAAGGGGCTTTATCCATCTCCCTGCCAGGCAACATCCCTCCTCTGTCCCTGTTGGGGGTGATCTACCCCTTCCTCCATCCCCAAAATAGCCAGAACACCTCATTTAAACCAAAACCTCGCAAAGAATCTGCCTTTCTGTCCCTACAAAAAAAGCACCTTTGGAGGGCAGCTCCACTCCAGAAATGCCTCAGTTTCCCCTCCTGTCACCAGGCTGAGAGACAGCAGAGTTGAATTTGTTTTCTCTGTGAAAAATGCTTTTCTGGGGGTGTTTTGGTTTTCTAGAGGGTTTTTCAGTAGCTTGATCCAAGCTAAAAAGGGGAGAGAAAGTCTGGAGAAAAGATATAGCAAGTTTAAAAGAACTTTATGACTTTGTTTGGAGGTCAAATAAAATGCTTTTTGCTTTGAGAGAAATCACTTCTTCTGGGAATTTCTGGTTTTCCCCAAGGAAAATCCCTGAATCAATCTCCCTTCCAGCTTTTGCTTCCCAGGGGGTACTGAAACCTCCTGCCTTGCTCCACACCATGGGAAATCAATCGGGATTAACCAAATCTGTGGCTTTAAAGTGAATTAAGAAAGCATTAAAAGCATTGGTGACAACGGTTGAACCTGACTCAATTCCCAGCACGGCAGGGCTCTGGGGATGGATCCTTCTGGAAGCACACATCAACCCTGGCCAATATTTAGTCCCTTCATCAACACTTCCCTTCCTGCTCCAGCAAAGGTGATGCTCCCTGCCTGGTTTTCCCTGCTGTGGGATTGGGGCAGATCCTATTTGACCCCTCAAACTTTCAGTTTTAATTATTCCACGGGGGAAAACGAGCACTTGCATCCTTTAGGCTTCCTGGAGGTACAAGGGGGGTGTTTCTGTCGGGAGTTTGACTTTGGCTTTGCCCTCCACGACCTTTTGATGCCCACTGGAGGAAGCAACAATCAGAGAGAAGAGTGTGGGACCAGTTTCTGGCCAATTTGGAAACCCTACAAGCTCCGTGTCTGGGAGAAAGGACATTTCCATGGAGACCTCCCAGCCTCCTGCCCACACCAAGGGAGTCACAACCACCCTGGAAAAACCAAAGGCACTCTGGGGGACGACCAGGATAACACAATTACCGAGCTCCACCATGGCACCACCCGAAAACCCCGCATGGGGTTGACTTTGGGGGATAAATTTTTGCTCCACAGGCAGCATCCCGTGGAGGCAATAGGGTCTTTGCTTCGTGAGTGGTTCCCAATCAGGTTT
Source organism: Vidua chalybeata (assembly GCF_026979565.1). Classification (NCBI taxonomy): domain Eukaryota; kingdom Metazoa; phylum Chordata; class Aves; order Passeriformes; family Viduidae; genus Vidua; species Vidua chalybeata. The sequence continues at coordinate 115,286,901 of NC_071531.1, read as the reverse complement.
TAGTGGGGGGTGCTCAGCAGCGAGGAGGGAGCCCGGCGTGGCC